>NC_054536.1:70468643-70676143 GCF_017654505.1 Polyodon spathula
GTTTGGTGAAGCTGAGCAAATGGTCTCGCTCAGCATTTAATAATGAACAGACTGACAGAAAATAAAAGGTTGTATGACAAACAAGACACAGGACACGGCACTCTCCGCCAAAACAAAAAGACAAACAAAAAGGACTATACAGACAAAACACAGTGAGCTTCTATTTTAACTATTATTATTATTACAATTACCTCCATCTCCAATCCCGTTCTCCACTCACCGAACACACAACCCTGAGTGAGTGAAAACATGCTGCTTTTATGCAGCTGTACCGAGACTCGATTGCTAATCAATCATTCAATTGGAGTCGTGGTTTAACTGTACGTGAATTAATAAAGTGCAGTTCCCTGTGCAATCCTCGTGCCTAAATACAAATATAAATTTTATTATATATACTCCCAGACTGACTCCTTCAGCCGGGACAAGTCCAGCAATGGAAAAAACTGCTGGGGTTGGTGGTCTCCAGACCTCCCCCAAGATCTCTGCCATCGAAACTGCTGCGGAGGAAGGTGGTCTCCTGACCTCTCCCCCCTTTATTGTCGGCAGCTCCATCTGGGGGGACTCCAGGCCCCAGAACTCCTGCAGTGAAATTGCTGTGGTGAAAGGTGGTCTCCTGACCTCTCCCCCCTTTTTCATAGCTGGCAGCTCCCTCTGGTGGGGCTCCGACCACACTGACCCCTACGGCCAAGCAGAGCTGACTGCGACCCCTGACGAAGCAGTTCCAGTGACCCCAGGCAATGCGAAGTGGCTGGCAACGCCAGGTGATGCGGAGCGGCAGGCAACCCCAGGCGATGCGGCGTGGCAGGCAACCTCAGGCGATGACAGGCAGGCATCCTTGGGCGAAGCGAGGCAGGCATCCTTGGACGAAGCGAAACAGGCATCCTTGGGCGTCACCAGACAGGCATCCTTGGGCGAAGCGAAACAGGCATCCTTGGGCGAAGCGAGGCAGGCATCTTGGGCGAAGCGAGGCAGGCATCTTGGGCAAAGTGAGGCATGCATCCTTGGGTGAAGCGAGACGGGGAGTCAGGACAAGCTGGGGTACGGGTGTTGGTCCTCTTCTCGGCAACTGCGGCCGGGCGGTTCTTCCCTGTACTTCCTTCAGCAGCCTATGCAAGGGCTGCTGAGGACTGCCAGCATCTAGTTCTGGTCCTTCTGGTGAATGGAGAGGCAGCTCCTGCTCCTCTCTCCCTGATGATGATGGAGGCAGAGGCAGCTCCAGCTACTCTCCTAGTGATGGTGGGGGAAGTGATACCACCAGGCATTCACCCTCTGCTGGTGGGGGAAGTGATACCAGCAGGCATTCATCCTCTGCTGGTGGAAAGGACACAGCAGGCATTTACCCTCTGCTGGTGGACGGGGACCCAGCAGGCATTCACCCTCTGCTGGTGCAGGTGGCGGAGGCAGAGGCAGCTCCTGCTGCTCTGCTCCTGGCGGTGGAGGAGGCAGAAGCAGCTCCTCCTGCTCTGCTCCTGGCGGTGGAGATGGCAGGCAGAGGCAGATCCTGCAAAGATCTGTGCGCCAGTAGTGCAGGTTGGAAGTGTCAAGCAGCACAACAAATCCTCAACAAATTTACTGCTCCAAACATCAGTAACGTGAACTAACAAGGTTGCACAATTTGCAATGTCAGTGCTTTCATTCAGTTGTATGGACAAATCCCCGGGTAACTTTAACCGAGAAATCATCTGTACTTCTAAATTCTCAGCAATATCACAAATTCGATGTGACAATGTGTTATCACTCAGCAGGATGCATTTCAGTTTTTCAGCTGACTTTTCGTCTAAGACCATATGAACCATGTCTAATGCTGCAGGATACATTTCTCTGCAATAGTGTGGGGCATTTATTCTTTAAGCCACCATGTAAGAGGCTAATTGTGCTTTGTCATTCAATGTTACATTTCTGTTAAGAACTTGAACTGATGATTTAAGTTCTTGCTGCATCCTTTGAAAAAAGTCCAAAGGTTTATTCTCCAGATCGCCATGTTTAGTCTTTAAATGTCTTTTCAGTTTCAAAGGTTTTAAATTCTCATTCGCCAGTGTTTCCTTGCATAGGTTTATTCTCCAGATCGCCATGTTTAGTCTTTAAATGTCTTTTCAGTTTCAAAGGTTTTAAATTCTCATTCGCCAGTGTTTCCTTGCATATAACACACGTTGGTTTTGCATCCTGATTTGCATTGGAACAATTGACAAAACAAAAAATCGTCTTTGTTCTGCTTTGTTCCTGATTTTAGTTTTTTTTTTTTTTTTTGAAGGCTCTTCACCGGAGGTCCTGGGGCTCTGTTTATAGCTTGTGCTGCTTTGTCCTGTCAGATTCAGATGTGAGTAGGTTTATCGGCTACTGGTGTCTCTGGCCCTCTCTTTCGGATGGTTACACGCAGTTTGTCATTACATGTGTAGCGTAGAGTGTGAAATAGCTTACTAAAGGGAAAGAAAATTGGCGCCAATTGGATAAAATGTGTACAAAATTAAAATGTGTTAATTGCACACTAACAGGGCACGCTAATCTGTTTACTGACCTAATTTGTACTGCAGAGAGAATATTTCATTTACCCTTAGAAAAAAAGCCAGAGAATCTTTGCTAAATCAATTTTGACAACCCATTTTTTAAACTCCCGTGACCCACATTAAAACAGTGTTCTAATGAGTTGCATCATTTGTAGTTGTTTGCTGTTTAAATACACTGTATTTATACAGTGATTACATTTATACTGCAGGCATTGTATAAAGTATTCACAGTTTATTTAGCATTTCTCCAGTGTGCTATATTCAAGGCAGGACTCAGAGGACACATTGACATGCAAATAACTTGCATACATTCAGTCTTTACTTCACCATTCATCAATGGTGTGTTAATTGAAACCAACAGTTATTGCTCAACTTTTAATTCTCCTTCAGGTAACATCTTAATTTGACCCTTGCTTTAAGATTAAACCTTGGGAGAAACATAAGAACCCTCTTGAGTTCCTATCCTGTTACAAAGCACTTACTCTTCTGTTTTTAGGCTCCTGATACAGACATTCTTAAAAGTGGAGGCGGTACATCTGACCTGGGTTTGGCACCATTTTAATCACCAATTACAGGAATAAAACTGAACATCATTAAAACAAACAGCAACATAGAACACTCTCAAATTAGACTGCAGGTATAACCAAGCTATTTATAGCTGTCTGTAATGTTTTCCAGCCTTTCCATTGTATTATTTATTTATTTGGGGTGACATTTTAAATTGATCCCAAGTAGCACAGTACCATCTAAAGCACTATTCTGAACATCCTGAATAATTTTGCAGATCAAATATAAAACCATATAAATCTATCATGCTTCAATTGTAACTGCTGGTAAAACTTTTTAAAGTAATAAAGCACCCAACAAATAAATGATGTTACCAGGTTTACAGTAACCTCACTGATTTTTTTAACTCATGTTTTAAAAGCTCACCATTTAGTGGTGTGAAAAATTAAAGCAAGCTTTACATAAAATGTACTATAGGACAAGAGAGTTGAGACATCTCTCAGTAGGGTGTAGTTAACATGGTAAATATACAGGAAAATAAAACAATTAACCCTTTAGAGGGGTCATCTCTTTATCAAAGTCTGTCAGATCCTTTTTCTTAACCATTGTGAATGAAACAGTCTTAAATTGTATAAAACTTTGTTTTTATACCATTTCTATTGAATATTAGAAATAAACATATAAGGAAGTAATCACTCAATGTTTAGAGCAGTTTACATAGATTTCACATAAAATACAAGTCATTTTATAAACGTCCTCTGTAGTGGACATGAGGACACAGTTGAAGAATTTTTTTTTTTTTTTTTATGCAACTGTCACAAAGACAGTGTGGGTGGCGTCAGACCAGAAGCAGGAAAATAAACAAAGACAGAGGTGGATTTTGGTGGAGCTGAGCGAATGGTCTCGCTCAGCAATTAATTAATTAACAGACAGACAGAAAATAAACGGTTGGAACAAACTACAAAAACACAGGACACGGCACTGGTAGCCAAAATAAACAGAAACAAAAACAGACTAAACTTAATAAAACGGTGCACGGACAGACACTGACAAACACGGTGAGTTTTGAACACACAAGTATCGTGCTGGTCCCACCAGCATGCCATAGCAATTGTAATTCTCCTACTCTCTCTCCCATTCTCCACTCACCGAACACCCAACCGCGAGTATGTGAAAACGTGCATCTATATATACTGTTGTGCTGGGATTCAATTACTAATTAATTATTCACTTGAATCCCAGCACGTGAATTAATAAAGTGCAATTCCCCGTGCTCACATATTATTACATTTTACTTGCACGTGAAGTGCTGTGCAATCCTCGTGCCTAAATACACATATACATTTTAAACACTCGTGTTACACAGACCCATTTATATCCTGTGTACCAATGTCTATACACCAACATTTAACACACCACACGCAACACATAACAGATAATATACACAGGGGCGGGCACTGACAGCAGAGGAGATTTTAAACAGCACAATAGATGGCAATTCAGATGTAGAATTGATGCAGAAGAGACAGAGTTCATGTAAAGAAGCAGTAGAGTCAGGATGAGACAGCAGACACAGATAATGACAGAGTAGAGCGTCGTCCACTGTGGGCCAAAAGTAACACGTATGTTTTAGTTTTGTTTTATTGTGTATGTTATTTGTCATTAGTTCTCGGACGTTTTTAGTGCAATAATTATTTTAAAATAAAAATGTGAAATAATGTTGTTTTAAATTGAATTAATAATCATCCCATCATATATTAAAACAGGTCTGAAGTCTCTGAAGCAAGACAACACATTCATTTTCGTCTGAATGTGGGTTTTAATTACTATATTTAAATATAATTAGATTTTCTAATTGATTTTTTTTATTTATTTATTTTTTTTATTATTTTCCCTGTCACAACAGATTCAAACTTATCATACCACAGCCCCTTGGTTTTCATGACACCTCCTTATCAAGAGCAGGCTGGAGTCCAATTCAGTATTTAGGACAGTACATTGATAGTAAAGTTTCTCAAACCAATGTGAAATTCAAGTTTCAGGAAGATGTTTGAATAGATCACAAGAAGAAATGAAGACCATTTTTGGCATAGCAGACATGGCATTCCTTGGATACCTGTGGATCAAAATGTAGTGGGCCAAAGATACAAGAGTACCAATAATATATAATGCAATGTCCAGAGACAGGTACTTTAAGCTAAGGAAGTCACTGAAAAGTTACCAATAACCTTAATGTGCCACAGGAAGCAGTCAGACCTGTTATGGAAAGTCAGTTACATTAAAACAGTCAAAACATGATGTTATTTCTCATTGTGACTAATTGTTAAGTTAGTTGCATTTGTTCTACAATGTGAGTCCCAATATCCACTACAGTGCACATGTGACTAGAGTACAATACAAATAATTAACTAATATTTTTTGTTGGTTGTATGTTTATTTCACCCCAAATTCAAAGAAAAGCACACAAGTTTTAAAACTGAGAATTTGCTGGGTCTCAGGACATTTAAACAGAAATATAGTAGGTAGTGACTGCACTCTTCTGGTAGTAAACATGAACTGCAGGATTTACCTTCAGCATTTACTCCAGTGCAAGCTAACTACAGAACTAGCAAGAAACATCTTGTTTTTTTCTTTTATTTAGTGTGTCCAATTATAATCCCCCCCTCTGATTTTCTCCTAATTGGAAATGCCCAATCGCTTTTCTCCTCACTGCAGCAATTCCCCACATGGCTCAGACAACCCAAAGATTCAGTGGGCGTCCAACGATCCCACGACCAAGCTAGCTTTGTTTTTTCACCCAGGAACTTGAGAACAGATGTCAGCAAACTAACAACCTCTGAAAGGCAAAAGCCAGCCCTACAGGTGTCTGACCTGATCTTACTGGGTGCCTAGCCAGTAGGAAGCAATGATGACAAACACTCCCTGCCTGTTTTACCTCCCTACCCACGGAAGCATCAAAGCCAATGCGACACTCCCTTTGGAGTCCTCACAGAAGACCAGCCTACTTTGCACAGCCAGGATGTGAACCTGTGCTGTATGACTCACTCTGCGCACCATGTGGCTGCGCTTCTACCAGGTGAGCCACTCGGGGACCCACAAGAAACATAATTTTAAGAAATTTAGCTTTCCCTTTTATAAAAAAAAAAAAAATTAAAATTAAAAATAATGTCAAATATGAATGTCTGGAGCAATAGTCTTTTAGTGAACATAGTCCATTGTTAGACTGGTCTCAAATGTGTAAGAAAAACATTAAAAAGTAAACATGTGTTTTTATTTTAAAACATTATATCTGTTACTACAATAGTTTAAAGATACCTCTGTTTGCAAGCAATGCCCTCAGCTAGTTATCCACTTCTTTGGTGTCTTTGAGGGTGAAATTGTCCCCACCTCACTGCAGCTTCTATCTTGACCACCTCCTTCATTTACTGATTGACATGCTTTGAGCTGGTAACATGCTTTAACTAAGAAGATACTGCTGAGATGAAATAACCCAGAAACTGCAAAAGTAACAGATTTCCTAAAAGTAATACATGAAAATTGAGAACTTTCCTTAACCTAATGTAGTATGAAATATACTATTTTTTCTATGAAAAAAAAACATGTTTAAATTTGCATATTTGAAAAACATGTAGCTAATGTAAACATGTAAGATTTACTGAATTATTTTGTTAGCTACTGTCATGATAAGTGAATTGTTCACTGTGCCTTGAAGAGCACATAATCAGATTGGGTGGGGGGACTTAGTGGAGGTTAACATCCTCTCGGGAGCAGATGTTGAGACGACAGATAGAGAGATGGACTTCCATGTTAAAGCAGCACTTGCTGTAATATTGTCATTTTTCTAAATAAATAGTTAAGTTGAAATGGTGCCTCCAGTCAATCCATTAACTTGACAGCTACGATCCCTTAAACACCACACACCTTCCATTCACTGTTCTCTTCTTCTCCATGCCATCTGGCAGGACAATGAGGACGTCCACAGTGAGGCACAGCTCGTTCTCTTTCAGGTCCCCCGTGCTCTGTTCTGAGGACTCCACTGCTGTGGGTTGGGCTGCTGGGAATGTCCTACGAGGGGCTGGCTGAGGAGCTTGAGGTGGAGGTGGAGCTCGGGCCTTCATCTTTCTGCTTTTAAATAAAACACATCAATAAACGTCAAGGATTGATCAGTACATTGTTACAATCACAACATTGTCCAATCACCATTCATATTCCACTTACATACTGTGGGAATTATCCTTGTGAAAATGTGCCAGGCTAGCATGGAGAAAAACATACCACAAACAAACACAAATATTGCAAGCTACGTTATGTTTATTTTCTCAGGTCAAATACAGTGACAGTGCTGAACACATGATTGAATACTGACAACTGCCGTAATTGAACAGGTTTTTAGTTGCTTTTACACCTGTTCTCTGCTGTACTCAGGGCCGCAGCCAGTTATTTCTTGCCCGGGACAGTCCTATGAGAAGCTCCCCCTCCTTCTTTAATTCAGTT
This sequence comes from Polyodon spathula, assembly GCF_017654505.1. Classification (NCBI taxonomy): domain Eukaryota; kingdom Metazoa; phylum Chordata; class Actinopteri; order Acipenseriformes; family Polyodontidae; genus Polyodon; species Polyodon spathula. Next base: position 70,476,149 of record NC_054536.1, read on the forward strand.
AGCGCACATTGACACAGTTTACCTTGCAAACAATGTTCTAATTTATTTTCTTTGTATTTTAACAAAACCTCACCTGTCACCCATGAACCAAGCCATACATTCATCTTGAGTCAAATACAGAAAACCTATTTGAATAATTATTTTTTAAACTATTTAGATACACATTCATATGTTTTTGTATGTACTTATTCCCCTACGATTAATAGCCCATGTCAAACAAGCAAAAACAGCCCACATTATGCAGACAGGAGCAGAGTTACAGACAGTAGCTTAACTGCTTGCTATTATACCCAGTAATAAATTGAGACCAGTTGAAGTGTTCTTAGATGTGTATCTGTTAAAACACACTGTTTAAAAATAAAAGTCGCTGTTCAGACTCTGAACATACCACGTGTTTTCATAATGTCCAACTAGTTTATTGTAATGTGTTGTGTTGCTTTACTTTGAGAAATAATAAAATGTTTACAACTTTTAACACTTTGAAAGGGATATCATTAATATGCAACATCCAAGGTTAAATACTATATACATATTTCAAGTATTTCCTTTCTTAAATTATTTTTTTAGGCTTATTGATTTTTTTTTTTCCCTAGAACACCAATTTGTTTAAATAATAAACACTAAATGTTTACCACAATAGAGGTGATAGCATGTTACAATAATAATAATAATCCTACCTGTATGTTTGAGAAAAATGTTGATCAAAAGTTTACTGAAAGCTTTCTCCCTCAGCAACAGTCACAGGCAGTGTGCAAAAGATCCTAATGGCGATGGAAATTTTCCTCAAAAATATTTGCAGTATAATTTTATAGATTGCATTCAGCAGGTCGACGACCTTTCTCTATGTGAAAGCACCTTGGTTTTCTCTTTATTTACATCACTAACAAAATACTTTAATATAGGGTTCACATTTTTTCCATTTTTATCAGTCTTTCATCTTGTCAGTCAAAGCGGTATGTAATTCGATATATTAATGTAACACTATTCTGCAAGTTTTATTCGACTTCATGAAGCAAAATTAGTTAATTCTGCAGGGCGTTGCAAAACATCCGGCCATAGGTGTACATTCAGCTACTGCCGATGTTGCAATCCATCAGATTAATCTTTCTTTCTAGCTGACTTTTTCAAATAAATCTGAAGGAATCTATAAAAAAAAAATAATAATAAATGTGCTCACCTTTGAATTTGTTACAAAAATTCTGCTAGTTCCATACTGTGCCTTCTCTGTTAGACTGTAAAAGTGCTGTGTCTTGCACATGTGCTGAAACTAAACTTATCCTAGATAAGCCTCAACCTTTCACTCTTTGACCTAAGGCCCTTGAGGCCTCGAATGTTATCTGAATTCCAATAGTACCGGTGCGATGCATTGCAACTGTTCTCTAGATGAGAAGGTGCTGCCCTTACAGGGAATAAATATAACCTTTGTCAGTAGCAGGCAAGTTGTGCAACTGCTAGCTTTTGGAAAATGGTACACCCAACCCAACCAGGACTCAAAACTCTTCACATTTTTTGCCTTTAAGATGACATCAGTGTTATATGATAGCAAAAGGAGAAAAGGAGTCAGGAGTTATATCCTGTGTGACATTTGCGTACTCACATAGTCTTATGAACACTATTGAGAGCTTTCCTTATCAACTCCAGCATAGAGGTCATTAAGGTAATAAACTGTAAGATTACTGAAGGTTATCCTTGCTTTTACTGGTACCACACTTACAAAATACAGATGCTTACACACAGTAATATATTGTTATATTATATATATATAATATATATCGATATATAGCCTATATATATATAGTATATATATATATATATATATCATATGTCGATATATATATAAGTGATTATAATATATATATATATATATATATATATATATATATATATATATATATATATATATATATATATATATATATATATATATATATATATAGTGGACAAAAAAAATAGAAACACCAATGTAAAGTCACTTAATAGGGTGTTGGGCCAACACGTGAAGCCAGTACGGCCTGTATGCGCCGTGGCATAGAGTCTACCACCCTCTGGAATTCTTCAGGAGGGATGCGGCACCATTCTTCCACAAGAAAGTCAATCAACTCATGCCTGATTGTGTCTCAGACGTTGTTCCAGAATATCCCATAAATGCTCAACTGGGTCCAGATCTGGTGACCGAAAAGACCATGACATATGGATAACATCAGTGTCATGCTCATCAAACCATTGGGCAACCACACGTGCTCTGTGGATGGGGGCATTGTCATCTTGGAAGAAATGCCGCAACATGGGGTGAAGATGATCACTCAGTACCATTAAGTAGCGATTAGCATTGACCTTGCCTTCTGAGGGAATGAGTGCACCCAAACCATGCAAGGAAAATGCGCCCCACAACATTACGGAACCACCAGAAAACCCTTCACTGTTAGAACCAAGCACTCAGGGCTGTAGAGTTCTTTAGGTTGGCGCCACTCGTCCATTTGTCAAGAATATGGTGAAGTATGATTCATCTGACCACATCACATTTCTCCACTGCTCGGTAGTCCATTGCCTGTGCTCATTTTAACCACTTGACTCGCAAACGTGCATTGCCAGGTGTGATGAGCGGTTTGTGCATTGCAACCCAACTACGGTATCCCGCTCTGTGGAGTTCACGGCGGACCTAACTAGCTGCTCATGCCCCAGGTTGAAATTTGCAGTCAGTTGATCTGCAGTTGCTCGCCTGTTTTGCCTTTCACTTCGAATTAATGCACGGATATCATAATCCTGGAGTATGCGCTTACGCCCACTGTTGCCCTTTGCTGATGATGTCTTTCCCTTGGAGTTTCATGCTGACAACATCTTAGACACCGTTGCTTGTGAAACATCAGCAAGTTGAGCTGTCTTGGTCACTGAAGCGCCTGCCAAATTCGCCCCAACAATCACCCCTCTTTCAAAGTCACCTAGGTCTCCTCTTGCAGCCATGCTTGCCATAATTATAGGCAACCAGGCATGTCCAGCATTTTTATACATGACCCTGAGCATGCTGGGATGTTATTTGCATAATTAGTGCAGAGTCACACCTGTGTGGAAGCCCTTGCTTTCAATATACTTGGTGTCCCTTGCAAACCAATCACTGAATGTTTATGACCCATAAACAAATCACTGTATATAACCACCATTTCAGGAATTGATGAATATATTTATCTTAATGTCATTACCATTAGTCTTTATATATGTGTATGTGGCTACCTCTGAGAATATAGCCATGTGTAAGCACTGCCAAACAAAATGTGTAATTGTCAATCTGGCAGTGTGTCACATTTGCATACATTTTCATTGATAAGAACCAACACCATTGTGACACCAAAGACAGAACAAAATCGTTTTTTATTGTTAAGGTTTGTGCTCCATGTGCCAGCCTCTCCATTCCATTAACAAAAACACATGCCTAAAGAAAAGGATAATCCTGCCATCATGTTGATGCTCCTCGTGAGGTCAGACCCACCATGGATTCAACCAACACTAACACTCATACTGACTCTAACACCCTCATAACGTATGTACAACAAACAATAATGTGGATACCCCTTTAACAGCAAGAAAGTGAGCTTATTTGCACAAAGGTTGTCAGTTTCTATTAATAAAAAGTAAAACTGTGATTTTTCAAAAACTGCAAATGAGACCTTGTGAATGGAAGAGAATGACTCCGTGCTAAGTAAGGTTGGTAGTACGCCTTCACAGGGATGGGCCACCTCGATGGTAGGACAGAACCAAAGTCACAATCTTGATGGATACTGTGATCGGCTGTGTTGTGTGCGGTGATTGGATAGAGCGTGGCGCCGGGCTGATCACGGGGAGGAGTTTGGCTGTACGAAGGAGACACAGCTACGTGAGTATGGCCCTTACGCTGATACACTGACAAGCCGGAGCACACCTGCATTGCCACATCACTACAAACTGTTAGAGCACTCTGAGCACCTGCACTGCCACATCACTACCAACTGTTGCAGCACCACGGAGCACCTGCACTGCCACATCACTACAAACTGTTACAGCACTCTGAGCACCTGCACTGCCACATCAGTACAAACTGTTACAGCACTCTAAGCACCTGCACTGCCACATCACTACAAACTGTTGCAGCACCACGGAGCACCTGCACTGCCACATCACTACAAACTGTTACAGCACTCTGAGCACCTGCACTGCCACATCACTACAAACTGTTACAGCACTCTGAGTACCTGCACTGCCACATCACTATAAACTATTACAGCACCACGGAGCACAGACACTTGCATCCCGAAGCTGGATTTACTGTTTGTTGTTTTATTATTGCTTGGGACTGCAAGCCCACCATTTTGTTGGTACAGTGGACAGTTATTTAATTAAACTGTTTTTGTAACTACACTCGGTTGTGGACACTCATTAATTCCTGTAGCACTCACATCCTGGCAGACCAACACAGAGAACAGACATGCACAATAGTAAAGAGGTACGGATTTAAGGTAAATACAGCCTACTTTATGTTGACGCTAGTAACAAGTCATTTAGAATACTGTGCCTATGAATATCTAAATACAATTGTATCTATCTACATGTTACTTGCTTGATTTATGACAACCAAATATGCTCTTGCTGCACTCATACAAAACTTCACAGCACTCAATCAGAACTGAGGTAAAACTAGTCACATAGACAAGCATTTCAGCTAGTGCATTCTTCAGTGTACTTTACTGAAACATTTGTCTGCTTGATGTATTCAAACAGTGCTGTGTGAAATGCTTCTGGTATGGCATACACAGCAACAAACAATTCAAAAGTCACTAGAACTACACTATAGCATCCATGCTGTACATAAGAAATATGGGGTGCTGTTTTACAATGTGTGTGTGTGTGTGTGTGTGTGTGTGTGTGTGTGTGATTCAATTATTGTAAGGTGACATTGGTTTTATGTTGGGAAATATTTTTAAGAAAAATAAAAAAAATGAAATATCTTGCTTACTTAAGTATTCAACCCCGGTGCTGTGGAAGCTCCCAGTTTGCACCAATGAAAGAAATTGCCCTAACGAGGACACAATTACCTTACCATTGGCCTCCACCTGTGAACCATTAAAGTTGCTGTCACATTTTCTGGATAAAAACCCCACTGTTGAAGGATCATTGGTAAGGCTGTGAATCTGAAGGAAAATGAAGACCAAAGAGCATTCTACAGAAGTTAGAGATAAATTAATACAAATGCATAGATTAGGGAAAGGTTACAAAATAATATCCAAGTGTTTGGATATCCCAGTGAGCACAGCTGGATCAATAATCAGGAAGTGGAAGCTGCATCACACCACCCAGGCACTGCCAAGAAAAGGCTGTCCCTCAAAACTCAGTGCTCAAACAAGAAGGAGACTTGTGAGAGAAGCCACAGAGAGGCCAACAATCACTTTGAAGGAGCTACAGAGTTCAATGGCTGGGAGTGGAGTAATGGTGCACCAGTCAACCATATCAAGAGCTCTGCATAACAATGGCCTGCATGGGAGGGTGGCAAGAAAGAAGCCGTTACTCAAAAAGTACCATCTGAAAGCACACCTGGAGTTTGCCAGAAAACATGACAGTGACCCAGCTGCGATGTGGGAAAAGGTTTTGTTGTCAGATGAGACCAAGATAGAGCTTTTTGGCCAAAATTCAAATCGCTATGTGTGGCGCAAACCTAACACTGCCCATGCCACAAGACACACCATCTCTACAGTGAAGTATGGTGGTGGCAGCATCATGCTGTGGGGATGCTTTTCATCAGCAGGGAATGGGCATCTGGAAGAATGGATGGAGCAAAATATAGGAAAATACTGCAAGAGAATCTGCTCCAGTCCGCTAAAAAACTGAAGCCTGGGAGGAAATTCACCTTTCAGCAGGACAATGACCCCAAGCACAAGGCCAAAGCAACATTGGACTGGCTCAAGAACAAAAAGGTGAATGTCCTACAGTGGCCCAGTCAAAGTCCTGATCTCAATCCCATTGAGAATCTGTGGCACTATTTGAAAATTGTGGTCCACAAGCGTCGTCCAACCAACCTGAACAACCTGGAGCAAATCTGCCAAGAAGAATGGGCCAAAATCACTCAGACACTGTGTGCAAAGCTGGTACATACTTACCCCAAAAGACTTAAAGCTGTTATTGCAGGGAAAGGTGGCTCTACCAAATATTAATGTGTAGGGGTTGAATACTTATGCATGCAAGATATTTCAGTTTTTTATTTTTCTTAAAAATATTTCCCAACATAAAACCAATGTCACCTTACAATAATGGATTTTGAGTTTAAGTGTTTTAAAATAAAATATCAAACAGAACGAAATTTCAATGTACCATTTGTAATTCAGTAATAAGAGAGAATTGGTCAGGGGTCTGAATACTTTTGCAAGGCACTGTATATATATATATATATATATATATATATATATATATATATATATATATATATATATATATATATATATATATGAAATGGACACTGATTTATGAGTTTTAAGCATTTTAAATTAAAAGTATTGGGACGAATGTTTATTTAAAGACCATATATGTCTGCAATATAATATATATATATAATATATATATATGGAAATATATGAACTTGACTGACCCTGCTTGCAAATAAATGTCTGTACCACTTTATGTATGACAGAGTCAGCACATGTTTTCCGACATGCTTACTCACATTGTCATACGCCCTTTGACAAACCTATGAATCTGATTGTCTTTTATTTTCCAACAATGATATTTCTTAATTTGTTTTCTACCTATCAGATCAACTAAAGCTCTTGCTGACTGATATACACATAATATACATAGCATATACATATTACTACTTATAGCATTTTAAAAGTAAAAACATGGTCAAATAACTTACTTTGAGTGTAAATACAATCTCCCAATCTGTTGAATTTGCTGCTTTTCTCTTGGCAGAAAAAGCACGAACACATCATCAGCTATCAGAGCAGTGCTGGAATGCACTACAATGACTAAGAATATTCAAAGCACTTTGGACCTAAACCTACCTTGGTTACTTATTAATAAGTGGAGCAACATATTGTAATCTTAGTACAGTGCCAGTATTCCAAGGACAAACATTTCTGCAGTTGAAGTGATCAGCTGGGATGTTACGTTGTCATGGAGTGCAGCGCCATCATTTTAATAAACAGAGGTAGCAAATTGTTTATATGTCATTGTGACAGAAATACAATCATTTTGGTGGTAAATCTCCCTCCCAACCTGTAAGGGTGCTAAGCAACGAGAACAGTTCCCTGGACGGGCTGGCCTGACAGTTCTTTCCCAGGGGTCAAGGGAAGTTGACCAGCTAGAAAGCCAGCGAGACTCCCTTGCAATAACGCATTGACCTGGAAGGGAAACGACGTGGCAGCCGCAGATTGGTTGCACTCGTTTACCAAGGGGGGTCATGTGTGACAGCATAAAAGGGGGCGGAGAATCACAATCTGTTCCTTCACATTGGTTTGTTTTGGATAGAACCAAGAAGGACTGTAAGAGCATAAAAAGAAACTGTATTTTGAGTGTTGTGTTTTGTTTGTTTGTAATTGTCTTGTCTGATACATTACCAGACAGCTAACACAGTTCCGCAGCTGTTGCCATGGGCCAGCGCTAAGACAGAACAGCACCACACCAATTGTCACTAAATGAACTGTATCGCCCACCATGAGCACTAGTGCACGGACCCAGGACTGGCGATGTATTATTGTCGTGTATGTATTATTGTGGGGCAGATATTAGTTGGGATTACAATCCTGTTATTGTTTACCCCATGCAGTACACATTGTTGTGTATTGCCAGGGGTTATTGTTTTGGTCACCAAACCTGGAATATAAATAAAAATCACTTTCCAAATTGGATTACAAGGCTCAGTGTGTTTCATTACCACACTGCATCACTCCTGCACCTGTTTCCGCTCAGCCACTTTGCCACAGTCATAAAATAGCAAGTCAAGGTATTTATAAATCTACCAGTCTACCTGTCAGTCTTTCTGTAGTGTGTCTTAGGAGAATGTATTCACTCTATATACAGTATAACAGTTTTTACTTTTGTTAGTTTGTACAAGAGGTGTTATAAAACATGTGTCTACACGTTACGTATACTAATAAATTAAACCATAGTAACAAATTACTTAACGTAGGTTTAAAGCATGTATTCCTTGTCCAAGTAGTTAAAGGATTAAAACATTCTCACACATTTTTTAAGCAGCATACAAAATAATTTTATTTTAATTGAATTGTCTACATTTAAAAACACATTCCTGGATAGTGAGAAGTGATTACTCCAACTAAAACCAAAAACGAAACAGCACCAGGTTAACAATGATGACTTTAAAAATTCAAAAGTAAAACAAAAAAAATGTTGCTGTTAAACAAAAAAAAAATCAAGAATGTTATCTTAAAAGATGTATTCGCTTCGATGATGTGGAAAAACACGTTTTTAATTATAGAGATTAGGGCAGCTCTGCACAGATAGAAAATGGCAAAGTACTGTGTTTGTTTGTGCTTTCTAACACCCAACTGCAGTTCATTTGTCTTCCCAGCGACAGTGAGTGGAAGCGACAGCGAGTGGGAGAAGTACAGGCGTGGAAAAGTACAGAGCAGTTTAGAAGCAGAAAGGAGAAATTGCATCTTGAATTGCTTTAATCAGAAAACAGAGGACATTGGGGAAACACAGCAGCAGCTCAAAGTCAAACAGCCACGTGTGTTTTTCTGATAACAAACAAGCTGAAACTCGGAGCAGCTGATTCAAATTCAGCGCCGTTCTGAGACACTGGCGAGGGGAGGAGCCAACAGCACAGCAGAACAACGCAGTTAAACGAGGCAGTCTTCCCAGCGACAGCGAGTGGAAGCGACAGCGAGTGGGAGAAGTACAGGCGTGGAAAAGTACAGAGCAGTTTCGAAGCAGTTTGAAAGCAGGTTGACAACTGCAGAAGAAACTAAACTTAAAAAAAAACCCTCAACATGGTCTTCAAGCCAGTAATCTGTGACACCTGCTTGATGTGGGAAATCCGAGAAAACCCAGTGGAGCTAAACCAAGTGTGCGTAAAGTGCCGCGCGATGCAGGATTTGCATAAACTAGTAAGTATGCTAGAAATGGAGCTGGAAGAAGTGAGACAGCAACAGGATCTTGAGGAACTGGCACACCCACAATTCATGCAAGTCTGCATCACCCCTAACAGACTGAAAGCCACCAGGGAGATAGAAGGTCAGAACAGCTGGGTTCAGGTAGGCAGAAGCAGGGAAAAAAAGAAACTTCGTCAAACACAACCAGCAGAAATCAAAACAACCAACAGATTTGAGTCACTTCAGAATTGTGATGAGCAGAACCAACAACAAGAGAATGAAAGGAACAACATCCAGGACCCTATTGACAGTGGTGACCAGACAGCAAAAAGAAGGGAGGTCATGATTGTTGGGGACTCCATATTGAGAAACACAGCAAGTTCAGTTCGCAGTTTGGACCCCCTTACTACAACAGTGTGCTGCCTTCCGGGAGCCTCGGTCAAGCACATCACTGAGAACGTGGACAGGCTCCTAGAACGAACACGAGACGACCTGGTAGTAGTCGTCCACATCGGTACAAACAACATTGGAAGATTAAAGGAAATTAAAAGGAAATTAAAAGAGAAAACCAAAACTGTGGTATTTTCTGGTATACTACCGGCACCTTGCAAAGGACCATATGGACAGCTGGAAATAATTAATCAAAACGCATGGCTGAAGACGTGGTGCACACAGGAAGGCTTCACCTATCTTGATCATTGGACCACATTCTTCAACGAGGACTATCTGTATAGACGGGATGGACTGCATTTAAATAACAAGGGAACCAGTCTACTCGGAGAAAAGATCCTCGAGCAGGTTCAGAAGCATTTAAACTAGAAAGGAAGGGGGGAGAAATCAACAAAAAAACAGAAGGGAGACCGCATCAAAACAAGGACAACAACTCAGGTAAGACAACCATTAAATGTATTTATCTAAATGCTAGAAGTATCAGAAACAAAATTCTAGAACTTGAAGCTACTGCACTAACAGGTAACTATGATGTGATAGGTGTTACAGAAACGTGGTTGTCTGAGGGTGATGGGGACGAATATAATATTTGTGGGTATACCCTGTATAGGAAAGACAGGCAGGACAGAAGAGGAGGAGGGGTAGCGCTATACATAAGAAACAGTCTTGAAGCCCAGGTGTTAAACCTGGACAAAGAAAATAAAACCGAATCAATATGGGTCAGAATAACGGACAAAAATTCAAAGGGCATAATAATAGGAGCATGCTATAGACCGCCAGATTCAGACGGTGAGCACAATAATCTGTTATACAATGACATTAGAAATGCGTGTAGCAAAGGAGAAGCCATACTAATGGGGGATTTCAACTTCCCCCAAATAAAATGGGAAAACCCGGTGGGTAGCACGAAGGATGAAATAGAAATGGTGGAAATGACAAATGACTGCTTCCTAACACAATTTGTCAAGGCACCGACTAGAGGGGAGGCATGCCTTGATTTAGTCTTTTCAAATAACGAAGATAGAATAACTAAAACAGAGGTCAGAGAACCACTGGCAAACTCAGACCACAACATGGTCTCATTTGAAGTGTTTTTTAAATCCCCAAAAGTAATGACTAAAGCTAAGGTTTACAATTTTAGAAAAGCAAACTATGAAGGTATGAAACAGAGACTAACAGAAGTAGATTGGAGTAAAATAGAGAAAACACCCACAGAAGAAGGATGGTTGTTCTTCAAAAATGTAGTACTAGAGGCGCAAAACAATTATATCCCTAAAGTAGACAAATCTAAATGTAAAACTAAATTGCCAAAATGGTTTAATAGATCAATTAAAAAAAATATTCAGCGAAAAAAGGCACTTTACAGAGCATTAAAAAAGGACCAAAAAGAAAGTACGCAGAAAGAGTACACAGAACTGCAAACGCAAGTCAAAAAGGAAGTTAGAAAGGCCAAGAGAGAAATAGAAATGAACATTGCTAAGGGAGCTAAAACCAATTCCAAAATGTTTTTCCAATATTACAACAGCAAGAGAACATTCAAAGAGGAGATTAAATGTTTAAGAGATACAAATGGCAAAATCGTAGATGAAGAAAAAAAAAATAGCAAATATATTAAATGATTACTTTTCACAAGTTTTTACAAAGGAAGATACTGACAACATGCCCCACATGTCATCCAGTTCCTATCCAGTTTTAAATAACTTTAGCATAACTGAGGCAGAAGTGTTAAAGGGACTAGGAGCTCTTAAAATAAACAAATCCCCTGGGCCGGATGAGATCCTCCCAGTAGTACTCAAAGAAATGAAAGAAGTAATTTACAAACCGCTAACCAAGATCATGCAGCAGTCTCTTGACACAGGGGTGGTACCGACAGACTGGAAAATTGCAAACGTAATACCGATCCACAAAAAGGGAAACAAAACTGAACCAGGTAACTACAGACCAGTAAGCCTGACTTCTATTATATGCAAACTTATGGAAACTATAATAAGATCCAAAATGGAAAATTACCTATATGGTAACAGGGTACTGGGAGACAGTCAACATGGTTTTAGGAAAGGGAGATCGTGTCTAACTAACTTGCTTGATTTTTTTGAGGATGCAACATCGATAATGGATAATTGCAAAGCATATGACATGGTTTATTTAAATTTCCAGAAAGCTTTTGACAAAGTCCCGCACAAAAGATTAATTCTCAAACTGAACACAGTTGGGATTCAAGGAAACACATGTACATGGATTAGGGAGTGGTTAACATGTAGAAAACAGAAAGTACTGATTAGAGGAAAAACCTCAGAATGGAGTGTGGTAACCAGCGGTGTACCACAGGGATCAGTATTAGGTCCTCTGCTATTCCTAATCTACATTAATGATTTAGATTCTGGTATAGTAAGCAAACTTGTTAAATTTGCAGACGACACAAAAGTAGGAGGAGTGGCAAACACTGTTGCAGCAGCAAAGGTCATTCAAAATGATCTAGACAAGATTCAGAACTGGGCAGACACATGGCAAATGACATTTAATAGAGAAAAGTGTAAGGTACTGCACGCAGGAAATAAAAATATGCATTATAAATATCATATGGGAGATACTGAATTTGGAGAAGGAATCTATGAAAAAGACCTAGGAGTTTTTCTTGACTCAGAAATGTCTTCATCTAGACAATGTGGGGAAGCTAAAAAAAGGCTAACAAGATGCTCGGATACATTGTGAAAAGTGTTGAATTTAAATCAAGGGAAGTAATGTTAAAACTGTACAATGCACTAGTAAGACCTCATCTTGAATATTGTGTGCAGTTCTGGTCACCTCGCTATAAAAAAGATATTGCTGCTCTAGAAAGAGTGCAAAGAAGAGCGACCAGAATTACTCCGGGCTTAAAAGGCATGTCATATGCAGACAGGCTAAAAGAACTGAATCTGTTCAGTCTTGAACAAAGAAGACTACATGGCGACCTAATTCAAGCATTCAAAATTCTAAAAGGTATTGACAGTGTCGACCCAAGGGACTTTTTCAGCCTGAAAAAAGAAACAAGGACCAGGGGTCACAAATGGAGTTTAGACAAAAGGGCATTCAGAACAGAAAATAGGAGGCACTTTTTTACACAGAGAATTGTGAGGGTCTGGAATCAACTCCCCAGTAATGTTGTTGAAGCTGACACCCTGGGATCCTTCAAGAAGCTGCTTGATGAGATTTTGGGATCCATAAGCTACTAACAACCAAACGAGCAAGATGGGCCGAATGGCCTCCTCTCGTTTGTAAACTTTCTTATGTTCTTATGTTCTTATGTAATCAGAAATCAAAACTCTTCCTTCTGTTAAACCTGTTGATGGGTGGAGAAATTAAGAGATTAGATCTTGCAGACCTGTCACTACGGTACCTGGCTGTCACATTCTGTGGACTATTTACAGCATTGCTCTATAGTCGGGTAATATAAACTTGTAATAAAATAAACAGTAACCAAAGATTACTCTTTATGATCTCATTTGTTCTCTTTATTCTGTACACAGACTCTGTAAACAGCTCCCTGACAGTCCCTGTTGTGAATGCACTTTTTTTTTTTAATGATACAAGTTAAATACAGAAGGGTGGATCTTTTCTGAGGAGTTCTGAGAATTAGACACATTAGCAGTAATTACCAGAGACATGCTTTGGCTATGTTAAAGTAATAGTTGCTAACAATAGATCCACACATTTTCTTTGCCATGCACATCCCTTCATGCTATGTCTCAAATGTGTAATTTTTAACGAAAAATATGTTTTTTGCAAACATGTATTTTTATTTAAAAAAATATATATCTGGTACTACACTAGGTAGAGGAATCTTGATTTTCAAGCCTTGCTTTTAGATTGCCTACCACTTCCTGGATTATTTCACCTGGAGGGGGAATTGTCCCAACCCTTTGACAATAACCAGTCAGCTGCTTCTCCTATTGACTGACATGCTTTTAGCTAGTAACGTGCTTTGGCCCAGAGGACACTGCTGGAGTGAAATGACCCAGGAAGGAAAGCATTAACAGACTTCCTGGAAAGCAAGGTAAGCAAACTGAGAACTTAGTGTAGTCTTTTTAAAAATGAAAAATACATGCTGGCTCAATTGAGACCTATGAACTGTAGCTAATGGAAATACAAAATTGATAAGATTCATGGAATTACTCTATTAGCTACAATTATTTTAAATCATTGGTTCCCAACCATGGTCCTGGGGACCCCCTCTGTCTGCTGATTTTCATTCTAACTGAGCGCTCAATTACTTAACCAGACCCTTAATTGAACTGATCATTTCTTTAATTTGATCTTTTTAATTGTTTTCAGCTCAACTGTTGCAGAGTTCAAGTTGCTTATAAAATGTTATAACTAACTTGAGCTGAAAACAATTAAAGAGAAAGTCTAATTAAGTAAATTATCTGTTCAATTAAGGGTCTAGTTAAGTAACTAAGAGCTCAGTTTGAATGAAAACCATCAAACACAGGGGGTCCCCAGGACCAGGTTTGGAATCACTGACTTAAAGGATAGGACTTGATATGTAGCACAGCTATCTGCAGTATTCAGAAATAAAGGATCCCTTTACATCTATTGTGAAGTCTTTTCCCTTACTTCTTTTGTTACGGGTCTAATATAGAATCAGTAAAAGAAACAGAAAATGAAGACCTGGAAGGGCCAGTTAAACTTCTTATTGTTAATCAGTTACAGAATCACATGCTGTTTCTCAGATTACTGACACCATTTACTAAGCAAGCTAGTTTGGATATGTCACAAGATACAGAGTAAACTTAAACTACTGCCAGGGAAGACGACTTCTACAGAAATTAATTTACTCACCAATCAGATCTCATGGAAATTTCCAGCAAGCTTATCAAAAAAGGGATTTCCAGGAGCTATTATTATTCATTAATTTAGATTCATCCTTTACATTCCCAATATTAAAAAAATAAATAAAAAACAAAATATATAGGCTGAACAAAATCATTATTTTAAACTGCTTTCCAACATTTTACACAACAGTAATTTTATATATTCATTTATATAAAATGTAATGTACTAATTTATGAACACAGGGTCTGCAGGGGATATACAGTGCCTATAGGAAGTATTCCCCCCCTTGATGCATTTAAATGGGATTTTTTTCCCTTTGATTTGCACAGCCTACTCGACACTTTCAATGTGTGAAAAAATGGGGGGGGGGAGCGACAAATCAATGAAAAATAAAAACCTGAAAAGTTTTCATTAGATAAGTATTCACCCCCTTTGCTATGACACTCCTAAATAAGCTCAGGTGCAACCAATTGCCTTCAGAATTCACACACTAAGTTAAATGGAGTCCATCTGTGTGCAATAAAAGTGGTTCACATGATTTCAGCTTAAATACACCTGTCTCTGTAAGGTCTCACAGTTGGGTAGTGCACTCAAAGCAAAGATACTGCTATGAAGACCAAGGAGCTTTTAAAACAACTACAGGACAAAGTTGTGGAAAGGCACAGATCAGGGGAGGGGTATAACAACATTTGAATATCCCTTGGAGCACAGTTAAGTCGATTGTTAAGAAGTGCAATGTATACGGCACCACCCAGAATCTGCTTAGAGCAGGCCGTCCTCCCAAACTGAGCAGCCGGGTAAGAAGGGCATTGGTCAGAGAAGCACCAAGAGGCCAATGACAACTCTGAAAGACCTACAGCGTTCCATGGCTGAGATGGGAGAAACTGTCCATGTGCCAACAATAGCTGAGGTACTCCACAAATCTGGCCTGTACGGAAGAGTAGCAAGAAGGAAGCCATTTCTGAAAAAAAGCAAAAAGGTATGTGGGAGACTCTGCAAAGATGTGGCAAAAGATTCTGTGGTCCGATGAAACAAAAATGGAACTATCTGGACTAAATGCAAAGCGTTATGTCTGGCACAAACCCAACACAGAACATCACCATCCCTACTGTGAAGCATGGTGGTGGCAGCATCATACTAAAAGACCTAAGACTGGGACAGAGATTCAACTTTCAGCAGGACAATGATTCTAAGCACATAGCCAAAGCGACACTGGAGTGGCTTAAAAACAAGAAAATGAGTGTCCTAGAGTGGCCCAGTCAAAGCCCGGACTTGAATCCGATTGAGAATCTGTGCCAAGACTTGAAGATTTCTGTCCACCAATGATCCACATCCAACATGAAAGAGCTTAAACAATTTTGCCAAGAAGAATGGGTGAATATTGCATGATTCATAGTGCAAACCTGGCAGAGACTTACCCCAAAGGACTTAGAGCTGTAATCGCTGCCAAAGGTGGTTCTACCAAGTATTGACTCAGGGGGGTGAATACTAATCTAACCAAGACATTTAAGTGTTTATTTGTTTATTTTTCATTAACTGTTGTTTCACAATAAAAGTTCTTCAGTGTTGAGTATGTCCAAGAGGGGATGAATACTTACTATAGGCACTGTATGCTTAGATTTTTGCAGGTATCTCTATGAACTCTTTGAACAAATAGGCCTGTTGAACTCTTGCAATGGTCTTACAAATACATGTGTGCATACTGAAACACTAGCCAGGAGGGGACGATTCTCGAGCATGTTAAATGTCAAGTTACTGAATCACATTGCAATACACAACAAGGTGCTCAAAACAAGCTGGTATGCACCACTTAAGGACAGTGCAACTAAGAGCCCACTTGTGGGCAGCCAAGTGGTTATTTCCTCTGATGTATCAAATGTTCTTAATTTCAGTTATGTTTTGCCAAAGTGTGGCCTTTCGCCAACATGAAGGTACAAAAGACAGGGGTCCTTTGTGCATTTCAACACAGAGGAGTTTATAGTAGTATCAATGAAATTCAACATGAGACAGCTTTAAATGCTCATCTGACTTTTACCGGATGCGTGTGAAATTCTATAGAACTGGAACTTTAAGTTATAATTTCATCTGCTGAATCTGGAAAAAAAAATTATTGGTTTTAGCATTCTCTCTTCTCTCTCTCTCTCTCTCTCTCTCTCTCTCTCTCTCTCTCTCTCTCTCTAGATGTATATATATATATATATATATATTTAATGAGAAAACATTTAAAAAAATGTATTGATGAATATCTGAACAAAGCTCTGCACATGCTTGCTTTGCAACCTCGTTTAATACTTGCCAGTATAAATTATCCACCAGTTTAAAGCAGTGATTCAGTAACTTCACTTCCATTTCTGCATCAAGCAAACAAAGACCCTTTCTTTTATTTAAAAAACAGCACTTGGGTCTTAGCTTTCAGTCTTTTTTGCCAAGATTGAGAAAGCAAGTACGATGTTTTTAAACTGAATCACTACAATTTCTAATTAGGCACTAGTCACCTAATAGTTAGCATTTCAAGTTACACTTACCCACCAACAATCAAGAAGAGAAACTGAATTACAAAACACGTTCAAGAGAGTCTCTAATTTTTATAAAACTGGACAGCACAGCAAAGAGGTAACAAAACAAATCCCGGTAAAATCTGCTTTAACATTCTTCTAATTACTGGTAGTAATAATAATAATAATAATAATAATAATAATAATAATAATAATAATAATAATAATAATAATAAACAAGGAATGACACATGCTTAAATCCAAGCCTTGTTATCTGGTCTGGATTTCTCAATGAAAAGCAAGCCCTCATTTAATTTCAGAAAATCATTCTGTTACGGCAAACCCTTCAGTGTGGTTCAAGCACACAGAACAATCACATCTTTATTGGACTGTGTTTGTAAAGAGTCCTTTTGTTGATAAAGACCCCATTTAAAAACACAACTTTCAGGTCATTCAGCTTTTCCTTTTTTTGTTTTAGAACTAACATTCAGTACAGAGTTCTTAGCGATGAAAATGAAAATAAATAAAGGGAATTGTTAATTGTATATCCCTGTTGAATGGCCTGGTATAATGATGTTGTGTTAACAATAGTGTAAACCTGAAGCAGAAACATAACTTGTGTTACATCGCGGCATATTGTTAGTGTGTTTACTGTATAGATTTGGCATTCATCAAAAAGGAAGGTAAGTACATCAAAAAGCACTCTTTATTTTCTTAGTATTCACTACAGTCATAATAGCCCAAATGAGGAGTTCCTTTCAGCTTCCCTTTACTATCACATTAAATGACTGTAAGTATTTGTCAAACCAAAAGGCAACAGTGCTTCTATGAATATGGCTTAGAAATGATCACTGAATTTGTTGCAAACTAATGAAGTTGGAAGCTTTGGGATGAAGCAATATAAATGAGTAATTTACCCTTCTACTGCGTCCGATTCATCCCGAACTCTACCCGGGCAACTACCTCTTGGTATCTGTTATGGGGGAGTGCTGTCTCACCCAGTAGGCCAGGTGGTGGTCCCTCAAATCAAGTGGGTTTGAGGCAATTATGCATTTCTCTACATTGCATAATCATCAATAAAAAGTAATTATTCAAATTTCTGTGTTGTGGGGGTTTGCCCCGATCTACTACACTGAATTTGAGTCTGCTGCTTGGATTAAAAGCCAATCCAGTGCAATTCCAAGTCTAACACAATCCAGTATACACTGCAGTATTTATAAGAGCACATTGCTTGTTATTGATTTAGTTTTGCCTTTGTACCACCTGTTGCTCCTTTGATGTATTTAATTGGGAGGTGGTAGCTATTTATAGTAGCTGGATGTTTGCAGCACTCTGGTGATTTACAAGCATCAGGCGATGAAATGTCAACCAGATAATGTAACAGAAAACACCTGTAAAATAGGTGATAAAGGTATGATTACAAAATTTGATGACATGATCAAAATGCTAAGTTGAGCTGGCAAAAAAAAAAAAAAAAAAAAAAAATTACTTAATGATGTAGTATTTTAGCATCCCAAGGAATGCATCACAAGGCAGTCAACATTATAAAAAAACACAGGTTATTAGTAAAAGTTTTATGTGAACACATTTTTTATTGTCAAAACAAACTGCACTATCTACACTAGTGAATTGCTGAGAAGCACTGGAAGCCCGTAGCAGTGAGTATAATTTTCAGTTTAGGGACTCTGAAATCCCAGTACACTGTTTAACTTTGGAGTTTTGGAGTTTGCGTGCCACAGATATGTGGTGGGTGTGCGTAAACACTACTTATACTGAAATAAGTACTCTATTCTGCAGTGTTGTAGACAAATCACAGCTCTTTGGTTATTCTTATTATGCACAACACCCAGTTGACCAGAACAATGTAACTCCTTTGATGTGCTCCACTTAGGTATTTATCTTCTGCTCGCAGAGTGTACAAAGAACAACTGCTGTGCTGCAATCTGCTTTCACTGTATTTAGGAGAATCATGGTCTTCACATAGCAACCTATATTTGCACTGAAGAGACTGTTTCTTTCTGTGTAGAAACAGCTGCAAATGCATGATTGAAGTGACATGCGAAACTGAATAACCCGGGCGTACCCAAGGATATCTGACTCCCCATAGGCATTTGTTTGCAGTTATTGGAATTCAGCTTCTTAATTCAGCATCTGCTTTTCCTCTCCAGTTTCAAGCCTTTTGGCGGCCAAGCCCCACCCTTGCAAAGATCTGAAAGAGTAACGACTCTATTTTAATAGACCTATTGCCCCCTTGTTAGATGTTTCTGACCCTACGAAAATGACAATCAACCAACTCTGAACTCCTATAGCTTTGCTATAGCTATCGCAGCACACATTTGGTTCTTTTTTAGAATGCATTTTTAAAGCAGCTACTATCATTTTTTTTTTTTTGTTACAGGACTGGTAAAATAGAACAAAAATGCTGGCAGTTCATAAGTTGTACAGCTAATAGTAAAATCTACACTGTATGGATTGTCCCACATTAAAGAGCACATAACATGTTTACATAAATAATCCAATTCATCTGCTTGAGTAAAGTTATTTAATTAAATTATAAACATAACCTGTTATTTCACATACTGTACCACCTCCTGGGTAATCCTTCGTTCCAGGTACACTTTCTAATGACTTGTTGCTAAGATACAGCTTCACTGGTGGTACTGCACCCTAAAATGCACCCACATTGTTCACACACCCATACCATGTGATTAACCAGTGCTCTCTAACAAGCAGTCAGACATTTAGGAACTGCTCTAGTTCTGCCATACATAGTCTTCCTATCTCACACCTCATATTAGATGCCAATCTGTAAGTAAGATGGACTAGAAAAATACATTTACTAAAAAAAAAAAAGAATCCACATTTCCATGTGGGCATAGTAGTTCAGCACTGTCTTTCAAAGCATCACAATGTATTTTCCACTGCCACATATCACACTTTAAATGCTACTATTATGTATGTAGAGGATAACATATACAATATTAAATGTATATGACCGGCTGGCTGTTTGTCTGGAATCCTGCTGTACACTATGTGATTTTTTTTGTTTTAAAGATGTATCCACCTTAAAAATTAAATGTATCATCCTTAAATACATACTTACAGTGCCTATATATTGCTATGACACTCCTAAATAAGCTCAGGTGCAACCAATTGCCTTCAGAATTCACACAATAAATTAAGCTTTATGTATTCGTGTATGGGGGGGGGGGGGGGGGGGTGTGGTGAAAAAACAATTAAAATTAAAAATAAAAACCTGAAAAGTCTTCATTAGATAAGTATTAACCCCCTTTGCTATGACACTCCTAAATAAGCTCAGGTGCAACCAATTGCCTTCAGAATTCACACAATAAATTAAGCTTTAGCTTAATTTCAGCTTTAATACACCTGTCTCTGTAAGGCACCACAGTTGGGTAGTGTACTCAAAGCAAAGATACTGCCATGAAGACCAAGGAGCTTTCAAAACAACTACAGGATAAAGTTGTGGAAAGGCACAGATCAGGGGAGGGGTATAAAAAGATTTCAAAGGCATTGCATATCAAGTCGACGATTAACCCTTTGCGGTCCGACATTATATGACCAGGTCCAACATTACAATTTTCCCTTTCCAGTCCAGCATAAAGACGTAAAGCACAGGTCTCTAGTTGTTTTTTCTCCGGAAAAAGCAGAGAAAACCTTTCAATGGCCGAGTGTGACCGATAGGAGCCAAATGAAATTGAAAAAAAGGGGCGTATCTCATAGCCTCATCCACTACAGAGATAACACAGACATAACAAAGGAGGTAGCTGCTTCTGCATCCAGCGCTCAAAGAATATCAAAACATTTGCAGAGCTTTTTGAGATGTTATAGTAATAAAATAATTACTTGGATCAAATTATTGAGGAGTCTGGTGATAAAACGAGTGATCAGGAGAGGATTTATCAGTATGCATGTCTATAAAGAGGTATATGAAAAATACAGCGAACAAGGGGTGGGGCTTGGCTGTAGATACAGTACTGAGTGTCCTTTTGCGATTCAATGCCTTTTAAACCTGTTTTACTCTGAAAAAAAAAACAGTGTGTGAAATAAACAGCAAGTGTGAAAATAAACTGGACCTGAGTTAAGAAGTGGATGGTATACGGCACCACCCAGAATCTGCTTAGAGCAGGCCGTCCTCCCAAACTGAGCAGCTGGGTAAGAAGGGCATTAGTCAGAGAAGCCACCAAGAGGCCAATGATAATGCTGAAAGACCTACAGCGTTCCATGGCTGAGATGGGAGAAACTGTCCATGTGTCAACAATAACTGAGGTACTCTACAAATCTGGTCTGTATGGAAGAGTGGCAAGAACGAAGCCATTTCTGAAAAAAAGCCCATGTAAAATCCTGCTTAGAATTTGCAAAAAGGCATGTGGGAGACTGAAAAGATGTGGCAAAAGATGGTGCGTGTGGTGCAGTGAAACAAAAATTGAACTATTTGGTCTAAATGCAAAGCATTATGTCTGGCGCAAACCCAACACAGCACATCACCCAGGTAACATGTGAAGCATGGTGGTGGCAGCATCATGCTATGGGGATGCTTTTCATCGGCAGGGACTGGGAAGCTTGTCAGGGTAGAGGGCAAAATGGATGGAGCTAAATACAGGCAAATCCTTGAGGAAAACCTACTTCAGTCTGCAAAAGACCCAAGACTAGGACGGAGGTTCACCTTTCAGCAGGGCAATGACCCCAAGCACACAGCCAAAGCAACACTGGACTGGCTTAAAAACAAGAACGTGAATGTCCTAGAGTGGCCCAGTCAAAGCCCGGACTTGAATCCGATTGAGAATCTGTGGCAAGACTTGAAGATTGCTGTCCACCAATGATCCCCATCCAACTTGACAGAGCTTGAACAAGCTTTTTTTTTTCATTAACTGTTGTTTCACAATAAAAATTCTCTTGCCTCTTCAAAGTGTTGAGTAGGTGGTGTAAATCAAAGGAAAAAAAATCGCATTTAAATGCATCAAGATTTCAGGTTGTAACACAACAAACTGTGAAAATATCCAAGGGGGTGAGTACTTACTATAGGCACTGTATAAAAGCTAATATTTGTTGATTGTTTACTATTGAGCTATTACATATGGAGTGTTCTATATATGGAATTAAAGTTAGTTAGTAGATGATAAGAAGTGGTGCAACCGCAAAAGGGTTTCCTTCACCCACAGACAGCAGCTTAGGGCAGGCCTGGGATTTCAAGCCATAGTACCACAGCTTTAAGCAATGCTGCCACTGAACTGCAGTAATCCATCATTCAAGCAGGTAACGCATGACTTATACAGTGTAGCAAAGAACTAAACGTGCAACAGCTTACACAATTTTCATACAGAGCCTAGAGCCCAGGGAACGTTAAAAGCTATGTTTCCCTATCAACCTGTCACACTGTACTATAGTGAGGATATTGTGGCCTGCAATTCTGCTCTGAATTAGCATGGAAAGCAAAGGATACCAGGAGAGTCACTGAACAAAGTAGAGCTGCTTACCTGGCAAACTATTCCATGTATTTATTATATATATAGTACAATTGTTTAGCTGGGCACTCTGCAGTTACAGTACTAAACTACAATCTCAAAACAATTTACAACCATTTAAGTCTATACTACCTTGGTAAAATAATGATTATGTTTATTGGACTCACTGTTAATATCAAAAAAAATATAAGAAGGACACCATTAAAAAAAAATCTGCTAAGATTGACACTGAAAATGGCATTTCTGTCATCACATGGGGATTTATGGTGTCCTGAAAACCTTCATGGGAGGAGGATGAAAAACACTTTATAAAAAAGCAAATAAAACCTTTCATTGCATATTTACTGTAACCTTTGAAACAAAATGTAATAGAGTTCAGCTTGTGTCCCAAGTTTGCCGGTCTCAGCTTGATCCCCACCCTCGCAGCCTTCTACTCACTCCCCCGTCCCACCAAGTATGCAGTAGTTAACATCAACTGACAACTGCTTCCCGGAATAGCCAGTCCAGATTGAATAATTACAGTGGCTCACTGCCCCAGTCACGGCAGTAAGATAGTTTTACAGTGTGTCACCCTGGACCGTGCAGGGGCTGTTGATATAAACGAGAACTTGGGTTTAGGCCAGGGGTGCCCAATTTATTCAGGTCCTGGAAGGGACATTCCACATCAGGCTCAAACAATAAAATGAAATAGTTACGTACAGTGCTTTAGGGAAATGGTGAAGGTTTATTGTTCATTTAGAACATGGTTGGAACAAAGAGTTAACTTTGCCCACCCCTGGTTTAGGCTGTGGCACTGCCTAACATTTCTTTATCATTACCAGACTATTTATTTCTTGTAGGGTGTGATTTCCATCAAAGATGAAGTGATTGCTGTATGTACACTACTATATGATTCCTGTAAATGCAGTTTTTCCATCTGTAATGATAATGTGTACCAGTGACAGTGACTAAGCATACATTGTTGCACATTGCTGTCTAAACTCTTGTACAGTACTTGTATTCCCCACCCACCTACGAAGATATACGTTGCTCCTGAGCTGCTGTATTAGATAACGGTGCACTAGCGAATTCAGGGACTAACATCACACAGATCAATAAGAGGTTTTTAACAACCTTTTCCTGCAATAAAAAAAAATATTCCCTTATACTCAGTCATTCTCAATTGGTAAATTGTCTGTGATGTGCATATAGAATTTAAGAGACAATTATTTCCATTTAATTCTAGAAAGTAAAAAGGAGTATTTTGTGAATGTGAATGTGAATTTGTTTTACCATTTACTGTACATTTAAATAAAATACATTATAAACTGATTGTTCTGTGTGACCCCATTTGTGACCCCTGGTCCCTGTTTCTTTTTTCAAGTCTGTCACAAAGACGGCTGAAGTAGGGGACGTCAGACCAGAAACAGCAACCAAGAAATAATCGACAGAGAGGTGGAGTTTGGTGGAGCTGAGCGAGAATGGTCTCGCTCAGCATTTAATAGTGCACAGACAGACAGAAAATTAACGGTTGTAAGACAAACAAAAACACAGGACACGGCACTGGTAGCCAAAATAAACAGACAAACAAAACAGACTAACAGACAAAACACAGTGAGCTTATATTTGAACTACTACTATTATTATTATTACAATTACCTCTGTCTCCAATCCCTTTCTTCACTCACAGAACACACAACCCAGAGTGAGTGAAAACATGCAGCTTTTATGCAGATGTACTGAGACTCGTCTGCTAATCAATCATTCAATTGGAGTTGCAGTACAACTGCACATGAATTAATAAAGTGCAATTCCCCATGCTCATATATTATTACTTTTTACTTGCACGTGAAGTGCTGTGCAATCCTCGTGCCTAAATACAAATATACATTTTAAACGCTCGTGTTACACAGAAACGTTTATATACTGTGTACTAATGACTATACACCAACATTAACACACAGCATATAACACAAAATGCACACAGGGGCGGGCACTTTGCCACAAAGTCAAAAAAGTCCCTTGGGTCGACATTGTCAATAACTTTTAGAATTTTTGAATGCCTGAATCAGATCGCCACGTAGTCTTCTTCAAGACTAAATACATTAATTTATTTTAGCCTGTTTGCTTATGACATCTTTTGAACCTGGAATAATTCTGGTCGCTCTTCTTTGCTCTCTTTCTACAGCAGCAATATCCTTTTTGTAGCGAGGTGACCAGAGCTGAACACAATATTCTAGATGAGGTCTTACTAATGCATTGCGAAGTTTTAACATTACTTCCCTTGATTTAAATTCAACACTTTTCACTATATATCCAAGCATATTGTTGGCCTTTTTATAGACATTTCTGAATCAACATAAACTCCTAGGTCTTTTTCATATATTCCTACTTCAATTTCAGTATCTCCCATATGATATTTATAATGCACATTTTTATTGTCTGCCTGCAGTACCTTACACTTTTCTCTATTAAATGTCATTTGCAATGTGTCTGCCCAGTTCTGAATCTTGTCTAGATCATTTTGAATGACCTCTGCTGCTGCAACAGTGTTTGCCACTCCTATTTTTATACTTACTGTACCAGAATCTAAGTCATTAATGTAGATTAGTAAAGGCAGAGGACCTAATACTGATCCCTGTGGTACTCCACTGGTTACCTAGCTCCATTTGAACTTTCTCCTCTAATTCAGTTTGAGAATTAATCTTTTTTTATATGGGACTTTGTCAAAAGCTTTCTGGAAATCTAAATAAACCATGCTATATGTTTTGCAATTATCCACTGCCAATGTTGCATCCTCACAAAAATCAAGACACGATCTCCCTTTCCTAAAACTATGCTGACTGTCTCCCAGGATAATGCTACCATATAGGTAATTTTCCATTTTGGATCTTATTATAGTTTCCATAATTGTACATATAATAGAAGTCAGACTTATTGGTCTGCAGTTACCTGGTTCGGTTTTGTCTTCCTTTTTGTGGATCAGTATTACGTTTGCAATTCTCCAGTTTGTCGGTACAACCCCTGTGTCAAGAGACTGTTGCATGATCTTGGTTAGCAGTTTGTAAATAACTTCTTTCATTTCTTTGAGTACTATTGGGAGGATCTCATCTGGCCCAGGGGATTTGTTTATTTTAAGAGCTCCTAGTCCCTTTAACACTTCTGCCTCAGTTATGCTAAAGTTATTTAAAACTGGATAGGAACTGGATGACATGTGGGGCATGTTGTCAGTATCTTCCTTTGTAAAAACTTGTGAAAAGTAATCATTTAATATATTTTTCTCTCTTCATCTATGACTTTGCCATTTGTATCTCAGACAACCCCCTCTTTGAATGTTCTCTTGCTGTTATAATATTGAAAAATCTTTTTGGAATTGGTTTTTGCCCCTCGAGCAATGCTCATTTCTATCTCTCGCTTGGCCTTTCTAACTTTCATTTTAATTTGAGTTTGCAGTTCCACGTACTCTTTCTGTGTACTTTGTTCTTGGTCCCCTTTTTTTAATTGATCTATTAAAACATTTTGGCAATTTTGTTTTAGATTTAGATTTGTCTACTTTTGGGATTGTAATTAAGTGCATACTCCACTTAAGTGTATAAGTAGTTGTGAAAAATAGGTTATTCACTTTACCGGGTTATACTGTACATAACAAAATACTGGTTCATTCCACATGTTTGAAGTATGGTCCAAATTACTTTTACCATTACGGAAGTTTATACTGCAGATTTAATAAAGTTTATACTGTGACATACAGGTAATGTTCTACGGAATGTTCTCATCAAGTGTCATGAAAATTGAATAAGGGTTTCACAAGATATGTAAGAATGGGAGGATGGACAGAATGACAAGGCATCTCCATTTACTGTATCCCTAGATCAGGAAACCCCTAAAGTGTACTGTTAAAGAGTGTCCTTACCAAGTTCCATCACAACTGAATAACCAGTTCTCTAGATATATGAGAAAATGTTAGTGTGAGATTAAATATGTTTTCATGCCTGAGAATTGATTATTTTGTAGTTGATCATTTTGAACTTAAAAAAATGTAGAGTTTACATGCCAAACTCATTCGGGCTTGGAGGAATCAATGTTTCTAAACATATTCTCCTTAAAACTAGTTTACATGCAGAATATATAGAGGATATGGAAAATTAGATGGACCATGTTTATCACACAGGCTAGTGTGTTTCCACGTGGAGGTAATATAGCTTATACAACGCTTCACTGAACATGCGCTGGTACGTTTCAGAGCACATGTGAGGGTACATGCGGAAGTCATGTTTTTTGGCTCAGAAGAGGTGCTCCAGGACAGTGATTCTGGACATATCAGTGTGGCATTATGCAGATGTTTGGGCACATAGGGATTATTATACAATGACCAAATACATTCAGAACAGCAAGCTGGGATAGTTTATGTTTTATCTTTCAGGTAGTGCTGATGTACCCTTTAAATGTGTATTTGATTGCTTAAGGGGTCGCCAAGTGGCTGCCCCTCTGAGTTTCTTTATCAATGTATTACATTTAAAAATAAAATTAATTAGATCGGCTGCCTCTGCACTTGCGCAACCAGCTTCTGTATAGTTGTTGCTGGAGTGATTTCCTCACACTGCACTCAGTCTATCAATAGTTGCTAGGCAACAGTTCCAAGGCACGCTCCTAACGTCACGTGGAAGTATGTAATCAATGCTTATGCAGTAACAGTATGCAAAGTGCTGAACCAGTGGAATGGCAGAGGCGAAGTTGGCCAAATTAAATAAATTGTTTGTTTTAATTTGTTAAGAGAAATATTTTTTTTCTCCCTGCTAGGAGCAATATTTACAATTTAATAACCACATATAATATTAAATGGGAATAGATTAAACCTGCAATTGTGTGTTACGGGTGCTTTTGTTGGGAATCAACGTACCTTCAAAATACTATTTGCACACTTATTTTCATTGGAGTTTTTTTTTTCATTGAGAAAGACAGAAGTAATAGGCAGCTAGTAAATGTAAATGAAACCCATTTAATAGTTACTGTCTTTGCTGTTGCACAGATAAGCACTGTTTTGAATTCTGTGTGGTTTAATATTGTTTACTGTTGAAGACAATAGCAGCGATATAGCGGTAATGTCTTTATTCAAAGATTTTTTTTTTTTTTAATAAACACAGTATAGTTGTACTCCATGTTTTGCCCAGTGTTGTACTGTAAGTTCGTTGGTATTTTCTAGATATTACAACCTGATAATTTAGTTAAAAATGGTCCAGTTTTGTCGGAGGCAGCCCACAGCGGCCCCTGGTTACGTTGAGGTTGCCAACCCCAGCGTTAGACTTATTTACTCATTTACATTTCTTTTTTTAAATATTTCATGTATTTGCGTATGACCCCTCCTGTGTGTACAATGCATATAACCCCCCCCTCCCCCCCTGCTGTGTTAGGCAAACCCCTTTCTAGTTGTTCACTATTTTTATCATGATAGATTTATTTACATGTTTCTACAACGTGTTTGTAAAATATTTTGCACATACTTTTATTTTATTATTATTATTGAAAATAGTTACTGAAAATAAATTGGACCTGACGCACCTGGCAGGCGTAGGTAAGCATTGTAAAGCCCAGAGAGGTGGAAGCATCTTAAAACACATGTCAAACCATGGTAAACTAAATGCTAAATGAGTATAACCCATGGGGAAATTGCTACAGTAATTTACTGAGCAGATTTACCACGATTCCTTTTATAAGTGTCTATATGACAGTTTCTGTTTATTTAAATGACTAATTACTTTAACAAATGCCACGTTGAGACTGAATAGCATACGCATACAACATTTGGAATGCAGAACAACTCTTGGTCTAAAATAATTGCAATAAATCATGACCTTAACTGGTTACTATTCAATTAGTTGCATTTCCTTGGATTCTGGCAGTTAATCTGCATACACACGTTTTTTTTTTGTTTTTGTTTTTGTTGTTTTTTAATATATATGTATTTGTAGTGGCAATAGCATGGTAAATCTGAACTTTTCTTTTTAAACATGACTGTGAAAGCAACCCCCTACCATATCACACATATAAATGATTATGATACATTTCTTGGCAGTACTGTCCATGACCAATGCAGTACTGTACATTTCTAAACTTATCTGATTTGTGACATTTATTGCACCAAAAGTAATTGTGAATGTGATCTGTCACTATAACGATTATCGGCAAGGGAAGGTGATTTACAACTTTTACAGCTACATAGGTATCTGTGGCAAAGTGGTTTGTAGTGCACAGGTGCAGAGGTGATGCGGTGCTCAGGAATGATAGATACAAGACAGTTCACAGTGAAAAAGCAGCTCTTTATTTGCAGACAAATGTGTGTGCTTGTGTGTGTCTAAACTAGACACACACAAACACAACACGGTCACAAGTCCAGAGTGAGTACTCTTTGTGAAAGTGGTGATTTACAAGTTTATTTGTGTACAATGGTGAACTGGAGTCCAGGTTTAATTGCTGGCAGTTTAACTACAGCTCCTGGAGGTTGGCCTTCTATATTGACAAGCAAAGACAGTTAGAAACAAACAAAACACTTAACGCTCATGATTCACAAACTGATCACTTCCTTTCTCGGCCCTAGTGGTAACCACATCAAAAGGAACAGATTGCTGGGGCCACTTCCCCTAAATACCCTCTGTCATGCCCTCTTTCGGTGGCGCAGGCAATCACGTATCCTCCAATCCATGACTGACAAATTGCCCGCCACATTAAAGCAATGACTTCTGGTATCCCCATCCGCCAGCTCGGATTCATTCACCCATTTATTCAGCGCCTATTAGGTGCACACAAGCTGTTTATTTTACACGTGCTGTTTAAAAGTAATTTTATTCACAGTAAAACCGGTTTAACACTTTGCGGTCCTATGTCGGACCAGGTCTGACATCATCAAAAAGACATCAAGCACAGGTTTCTGGTCTTGAGCCGAGAAAACCTTTAAATAGCCGAGTGAGACCGACAGGAGCTGAGAGAAGCCGAAAAAAAGGGCAAGTCTAAGCATTACACATAGTACTGAAATGTGCCCTTCATAAAGTGAAAAACAAGAAAACCAAACTAGAACTCAACTAAGGTGTGTCCTTAAACCTGGTACTCTTCCAAAAAAATTTATATATATATATATATATATATATATATATATATATATATATATATATATATATACTTAACACATTCTTGACATTGAATGTTTGTAGCTAAAGTTCTTGCAGTTTTGCAGTCTATTTGATATTGAAGACAATTTGTTGCTGTGGAAGGGGTGTGGGTAATTCACTGACCAGGAGACAGACAGGTGTATTTGGAAACACCACACAGGTGCCCAGTTTTATTTTAGACCAGTTCTTATTTCTCTCCGGCAGAGGGCACTGTTGACCGTGGGCTGCCTATCAACGATGATAGACAGCACCACGGAAATACCACAGCTGGTACACGAACAGCAAATGCACTCGCAGGTGCTCAAAGAAATAATAATGAAAACAGAAGGCGAAAAGAACAAGGGAAAATAAAACAGTAATAAAACTACAAATAAAAGGTGCTGCACTTGGCAGCGTTATCCCGGTCGCCGCTACCCGCACGACCCGGATCACCGTCCTACTCTGTCTGCTATCTAGCCTGCTCTTTTACAATACGCCGGGGTCTGCCCAAGGGTTCCCCGCTCTCTTTCTCGCTGTGAATTTCTTTTCTCCCGGCTGATTCCCGGTCCTGAATCAAAGCTTCCGCACTCTTGGTGCGTCTAAGTGGGCAGACCCGAGGAAACAACAGAGCGTTATTTTATAGGACCAACAATCACTCAAGACCCGCCTCCCAGCCATTCAGAGAGGGGGAAAGTCCACACACACCCTTTCCCACCTCCCCGTGTCATTGCCATGACTCACAGGCGGCTGTTGGGCGACTGCCGCCCTCTTCCTGCAGCCCTTGAACACGCCAGCAGAGTCAGCACAGATCTCTCCCTGTTACAGTTGCATTAATAGCAAGTACTTCCAATGACTTTCTTGCCGTTAAAGAAATCAAAGCATGCTGTGACCCATTTGCAAAGCATCGTGGAGTGCGCCGCACTAAAGGTCGCACCTTAACAAAAAAGCAGAACTTCGTGTATGACCAGAAGTTGTACGAAATTGCTATCCCATCGTCCTCCAGACCAATACCAAACATCATCTTCAACAAAAAGTGACCCCAAGGAGTCTATTTCCAGAGAATCCAGCCCTCATGCTGCTCAAGAAAAACAACCTGAAAGCAATGAAATTTTCGAAGCTGGAAAGGAACATGAGATTTCACAAATAAACAAGGCCTTGGAGGCAATAAAGAACCTCCACTGAAGAGAAGGAAATTGTCACAAAAAGTAGGCAGCTCAGAAGGTAAAGAAGGCCAGAGAAGAGAAAGCTAAGAAAGGTTTTCCCACAAACAGAAGTGGAAGACCACGAAACAATCAAGGAGCAGGCTCAGGTATATCAAGAGATGATGGCCCAGCTGAAGGAAACATTTTATTCAAATATCAGTCAAAGTCAGCAAGTTCATATTTTGACAGCTGTCCCAATTTCTTGGTCTATACGAAGGACTACTGCTGAGTTTGGTGCTACTTACCTCATGCCCGGATAGCCAAGGCTTTACAGAAAAATTAGGGGGGGGGGGGTTCTACAAGAGGGAAGATGTTAGTTCACTCATGATTTTGTTTTTGTTCACAATAAAGAGGCAGGAAGGAGGGAGCACCAACAAAAATATCTTGTTCTCTGCAATCTTTCAGAGGCCTGTCATTTTTTCAAATTACAGCATCCTGACATTAAGATTGCCTTCTCCAAATTTGCAGAGCTGAAACCAAAGGAATGTGTATTGGCAGGCAGTAGCAGAACACATGTTGTGTGTGTGTCTGCACAACACCCACAATGTAAAGCTGATGTTCATTTGTTCTAAACTTCATAACTGAGTGCCAGTACAGGAGCTCCCTTGAATCACTATCAGCATTGCTTATCTTATGTGTTCCCTTCCTAATGTGATTACCACTTGGGAAAGTGTGAAAATTGTCCATCACTTGAAGAGTTCAAGAGTCATCTAAAAATGCTCTTTCAAGATAACCTGGTAGATGCAGTGTAGTTTCGGAAGTAGACTACTGACAGATCCACCCTTCAGAAAATCAATGAACCTGTTGATCAGTTCATAGAGACTTTCACAAGCCATCTCCAATGCCTTCAGACATCTTTAGATTCAAAATGCATATTATCAACAGCTGATGGATGAATACCTTCAAGAAAATGAATTCCCAGTTGTTGGTGACTTTGCAGAAAACGTCACTTTCACCAAGCATGATGAAGGGCAATCACACCATTGGAACAACTCTCAGGCAACCGTACATTCTTTTCTTTGCAATTGGAGAGACAAAGATGGGAATTCAAAGCACATCTCATATGTTGCAATATCAGAATGCATGACACAGTCGCTGTTTGTCTCTTTCAAAACCATCTTTTGAGGTTCTTGGAGAACAAATTTGGGCCGCGCCCAATAAAAATCTATTACTTCTCTGACAGGTGTGCAGGGCAATAGAAGAACTGTAAAAATGTTTTCAACATTTGTCAGCACTTGGAAGATTTTGGTGTGGAAGCAGAGTGGAACTTCTTTGTAACATCTCATGGAAAAGGACCCTGTGATGGTGGCAACAAAAGCCAGTTTGCAACGTCCATACCATGACCAGATCTAGACTCCACACCAATTATACAGGTTTGCAAAAGACAACATTCCTGCTCTTGAAGTATAATACTTCACAATGGCAAGCCGAGCAAGATTTTCTGGAGCAATTATTCCTCAGGGTAAAAACTGTGCCTGGCACAGGGCACCTCCACTTCTTCCAAATAGTTTCCAAGCAAGTCCTTGTATGAGAGTTCTCCAAGTCAACAAATCAAACAGAAGAATCAATCACAGTAATAATGGTAGGACAAATAATGTCCTACCATTTGACCAAATGAAAGGATATATTACTGTTCAGTATGACAGTCACTGGTGGCTCAGGCTTTTGGTGTCTGCTGATCAGAAGAAACGGGAGGCTGAAATTAACTTCCTGCACCTAAATGGACCAGCACGATCATCCTGAGACATGGACATACACCATGAGAGACCAGATGGCCAAAGCATCAAAAGCCTTGACTGAGTGGCTACAAAGGAAAAGGCAACTTAAGCATAGGTGAGTGGTAAATTGTGTTGCATGCAGAAATATAAGGACAGAGACCTGAAAATGAAATATCTACATTTCCACCACTTCTAACAATACGTTTTCTTTTCCAGGCTCAATGATTAATTGGATTTGAACAGTGGCAATTACAGCTCCTGGAGAAGCATCACTTAAAATAATAAACATGCACTGACAGAAGTACAACTGGAGGGGACAAAATTAAACGTGCACATTTTAGTATTGATTTATATTAAATTCACCTGTATTTGTTTATTTTAGACAAGTGTGTAAATAGGGCACCTTGGTTAATTCATTAATATATTAATAGATGTTACAGCTGTACCAGTTCACTGCAGCTGCAATTTAACAGGAGAGGAGAGTATACTCGATTGCAAATAAATGTTTTTGTTTAATTGTATTAGGTGCGTAATCACTTCACTTAGAACATTCACCTGACAGTCTGCATTCCACGTTGTGCTGTTCCTCAACCAATGGCAGAAACAAAATGAAACTTGCAGGAAATGTAGATATGGGTCGAGGCTACAATCTATCAAAAACCGACAAAAATCCAAAGTTACGCGATTTGACCTGGGTGAGCTTAACGGTCACAGATTCACACAACTTTTGTACCTTGTATTTTGAGGAACAGATAGTCCTATTTGAGATGTAAAGGTGTCCAAATCATGTCAAGTTTGATGACCTGTATCTCATTAATATGAGGTCGCACAGTGTGACCACTTATTGCAAAGACAATAATATGTGCAAAAGTTTATCAAAATCAGAGGAGGTTAAGAGAAAATTTGCTGGGTTTTTTTATTGACTTCTTATGGAATGACCCATATATAAATGCATAAAAATAAAATAATTTTGCTGAAAATATCAGTTCAACTACACTACTATTGTCTTTTGACAGCTGGAGATGTACTGGGCTTCAAATCTGACTACTACTAGCACTATTGGTACCATAAAAAAAAAAAATACTATGACTACTGTATAATTACTACTAATAATGATAACAATAAAACTGTTGGATATATAGGGATGTTCAATAACTCTGATTTATAGATTTTACAAGTCCAACATTTATTTTACAACAGAGAGTTGCCGGAGGTAAGGGTGGGAACCTTTTAAAAAAGACCTGTTTTGTAATGGGGAGGCCTATCTCTAGTATACCCAATAGGAATGCATGGGCGGGGTCATGTATTTATTTCCAGTCTTTTGGAGCGTTTCCAAGTCGTGTCTGGTGTGGATTGACATTCGGCGACTTCGCTCGTGTCGCTCTGTCCAGTGTGGATGCAGCTTTAGTGGTGCATAAAGTATGGGGAGAACACAGAGGTTTTGGTGCATTGCAGGGGCCAGTTCTGCTGCCTGCCAAGAAAAAGGAATCTGAACACCAGCCAACAGGAGACAGAAAAAGATGGGATCCCACTTGACCCAAAGAAAAGAGCTTGCTTGCCTGCAGCTAAACAGCTTTTCTTTAAGTATAGCCACACACTGAACTTCCTATAATTAAAAAATAATCTATACTTATACATATAACCTGTACTAAAGAATGCCACATTGATCTTTTCATAAATGATTGTGTGTCTGAAACTTTTATTATCTTTAATTTGTATTAACTAAGCAAGCGCAGGAACCGGACAGAAATCTGACTGTGAATATTGAGCTTGCTAAATTATTGTGTTATTAATACATATTAATAATTTGCATACCAACTGAACTTCCTGCCCAGTACTTTTGAGCCAGTAGTTGCTGAAAATAAGTTATGAAAATAAGTTATACCCACTGATAGCCATCTAAACATTTTTCATCAGCCAAAAACCAAAGGTGTTGTTTGATCTTATGTCCATCCATTCATTATCATTAACTGCTTAATCCTTTACAGGGTTGCAGTGAGCTGGAGCCTATATACACCAGATATTTTTGTGTATTTTTTTATACATTACTAGTTAATTTTATTTAACTGACTAAAATATATGTTACAACATATTGTTATCAATGTATATTTGCAACAAACTTACCATACATTTAAGATATACTTTGTTTTTGCCTTACATTTGTCATACATTTAAAAAAAACATTATGGATGCTGTTTAAATATATCAAAAAATATATTTAGCAATAATTTGGTGAAAATATTTTGAATAAAAATACAATAAGACTAAAACCGTTATAGGCATACCTAGAACCGCCATGAGCCTGACGGTTGTACTAAAGACAATATAATTATAATAATGAAAGGGCAAACTTAAATCAGATTTAAGTACTAGTTTTATCCAGCCGTGTCACATAAAGCTTCTGAACAGCCGACATAATGTAAATACGTGGGCATTTGAAAATAAATGTGTTAATATACACACATATTACATGAAACGCAACTGCAAAAAATGATCAAAAACAACAGAGATTAATGTTTATACAGGTAGATTATGTATACACAATACTATACAACCAAAACTGTAAATAAGCAAGACAAAATTGAAAATAATTGGGTTTCTATACTAAAACGTGCATATACCAGCTGAGTGCTTAAAAATAATAAACAAATAAATAAACAACTTTTGAACAAATGTGTCTATATACAAGTATATTAAAAAAAATACAAAACTGCACAAACAAAATAAGTAACATAAAATTGAAAATAAATGTGTTTATGAAGCCTTAGACATAAAAAGCAAGCAAACTAACTATGTGATTAAAAAAATGGACAACTGTGTTCATACAGACCTAGTTAAAACACGGTAACAAAACTAAATAAAGGAAATGTGGTTTACAATCACAACAGCACAACATGTTCTCAAAGAAGCCAAAGTGTTCTCCTAATCACTTTTTTCTCTGCATGATTTGGGCGCAGCTAATGTCTTGTTATTATTGCATTTGTCAGCTAGGTCGATACCTTCAGTGATACCTTTTCCTTCTGTACGAAATATTTCTAAAAGACATTCTATACTACAAGAAAAACTCTGCAAACAAGTAAGACAAAATTGAAACTACAATGGATTTATATACCATACAGTCCTAAAAAGTACATACAGTATAGGCTACACTAGGCAGCTAGATGCATAGGAAAAAAAGTGATCAATCCCACTTTGTTAATTATTTTTATCTCATGTCTAGAGTTCCTTTGCACTTTTGCTATATACAGTAGTTACTCCTAGTTATTGCCTATGCATTTCAGGCAATTGGTGTCTGATAAACTTTGATTATTTGTTGATTATTGTTTTTGTGATAATTGTTCAAGTTATTGTTTTACATGTTTATTGCACATTTGGGAGTATTTCTGTGATTTGTTATTAATGTGCAACTCACCCTGAGAGGTGTTTGTATCTGCAAGAATGGGGAGGTGCCTGTGTGCACGTGTTTGTGTTAGTGAACAGTGAATCACTGATCTTGTTAGTCTCTGCCAAATAATACCTCTGGTGTATTTGAAAAGATCTGTGTTGCTTCCTTTATTAATCAATAAAGGTGATTTTAAGTGCCTTGCTTGTCTACAATATTGTTTGTTTTTTATTCTGTGGCATACACAAGTATATATTGTATATAAAATGTCATATTTCAAATGTATACATAATGCATTTCTCATTAATTTTAGATTTTTTAAACATATTTACTTTATATTTTAAAAGCATTAACAATATATTTAACATATATACACATTTATATATTTGAAATACATGAAACATAGATTTAACATATATACACACTGATATTTAAATACATAAAACATATATTTAGCATGTATATCCTATATTTTTCATAAAGGGGCATTTTTTGGTTTCTTAAAAATGTATTAAATATCTTGATAATATATTTTTATTATATTCGTAAGGTTATTACCATAACCCTGGTTCCCTGAAAAGAATGACAACCACTACTGAATAGGAAGAGCCCTCTCTGACCGTCAATCACTCAGAATATATAAAAAAGCTGCCCTATCAGGCCCTGCTGTGAGGAGGAAGTCCCTCCCATCTCCTGTTGAAGAGTCCTCCTCACAGTAGCACATAGCAATTTTTTTTCGAAATCTGAGGTCAGCTGGGGACACGACCTCGAAGGGTAATGGTTGTCATTCTTTTCAGGGAACCTTCCCTTTCAAGTGGAATGACAACCATTACCGAATGGGAAGCTGTACCAAAGCTGTACATTACCGACAGCACAGCCTCACGGCGATAGCTTCTGAGCCCTCATGACGCCTAAGGGCATGCCGTCTGCAACACTCTAGAGCCAAGAGGGCCTCTCTCGGTTTGCAACATCAAGGCAGTAAAAACGTGAAAATGTCTAACTACCTGTCCATGTAGCAGCATTGCAAAGCTCATCTAAGGAGGCTCCATGAAGGAGAGCCCACAAAGTCGCTTGGCCCCTGGTAGAATGGGCCGTAATGTCCCCCGGCAAGGGGGAGTCTGTCTGTTCATACGCCAAGTGTATCGCATCTGTCACCCAGTACGCTAGACGTTAGGGCCTGACCTCTACAGCGGAACCCATAGCAAACAAACAGCTGGTTGGACTGTCTCCAGGACGCTGTCCTATCCAGGTAACAGCGCAGAACCCTGACCGGGAAAAGTGTGTGCTGTCTACGGTCTCCTCTGACTTGAGCAAGGGTAGGTCTGAAAGTTTCCAAAACCACTGGTTGGTAAATATGGAATGATGAGACCACCTTTGGGTTTGTTCTTAATGTTACCCGCGAGTCATTTCCAGTGAAAGCCATACATGTGTCATCAATGGACAGCGCATGAAGCTCACTTACTCTTCTGAATGCCGCTTTAAGGGAAACAAGGCGCAGTAATTCTAATCAGTAATACTGACGCTTACCGTATATATGAATTTGTAGGCACAAAGAACCAAACAAATCAGCCAATTTCCAGAACAAAGACGCACAAGGCAATCTGTGACTTGACTCATTGGACTGAGAGAGAACATGGCGATATGCTACTGTGAGGACCACCCTCTTCAACAGGAGGTGGGAGGGACTACCTCCTCACAGCAGGGCCCTGTTCGGCAGCTTTTTTATAAATGCTCAGTGATTGGCGGTCAGAGAGGGATCTTCCCGTTCAATAATGGTTGTCATTCCACTTGAAAGGGAACTGGTCTAGTAACGTGTTACTGATGGAATATCCTGGAGTATATTTTTAGTGAAGGTGTTAAGACAGGATCCAGGCAGGATGCTAATTTTGTGAAGCTTGTTTAAATTAAATAGGATAACATTTACAAATGTGATAAAACATTGTTAGAAGCGTTGCTGTAGTTTTGCAGTAACTGTCTTTAATTCTTAATTAGACGTAGCTTCAGTTAAAACATTGTTAGAAATGTTGCAGTATTGCAGTGTTCATTAAGTTCATTAAACATAGCCTCTCCGAAGGAGGCTGTTATGCTAATACAAGCGTCTTGTCTGTTTTTGTTTCTCATAGAGTTTACTGGGTTTAAGGTATACATTTCCCTTGGGCCCAGTGCATAACCAAAAATCTTTATACCACTAGGAATACTGTTCCTGCCTGAGCCTTACCTTTATAAGGCACCAACCTGACAGAATGAAGAAAAAAAGACGGAAACTTTTGTTTGTCTTATAACCTAAGTCGCAATGTACAGTATTTCTTTCAAACGGTATCAGAAAATTAACAGTTATATCATACTTTTTCTTCAACTGAACAAAATAAAACAGCACTCAGTACATTACATTTCACTTCAATCAACCTAAATAAAATAGCAATCAGTGTACCAAAACAACAATTCAAATCTAAATTCATACTTCAAGTGACTCACTTTGGCTTACTTTTAATTACATGTAAGCAAATATTTTCAAACTGTCAAATCACATGTCAGTAAATACATATTTATTCAACATCAGGGAAATGTCCTCACATTGCAGCAGTACTAAAACTTTTTTGTTCTTAATCATTTATTCGTGTAATCACTAGTTCATATAGCAGTTTCCACTAGCACCCAGCAGAAACACCAATCAACTGAGGCAGCATTTGTGCGCAATGCAGTATGGGTGATTTCATTGTGAAATTTCTCAATCGTGATACCATTTCCAACGTACAGTGTCACAATACTATAAAAATATTTTCAATATGAACATTATTGTCGTAGAGAGAGTGTGAAATAATCCCTCCTGTCCTGAACACAAAGGCGCCAGTCTGAATGAAATTAATGTTTATTTTTATTGTGTTACTCTATGTAACTTAGATACAATAATCTTCATGCATGCCACAGCTACAGAACCAACCTCCCCACACACACTTCTGAAAGAAAGGTCACACCACTGGTATTACTTGTAATTGTCTTTCAATAAAATGTCTAGCAAACATGTGTGATTAATCGATTCATAGATCGGATGATTAATCGATCAATAGAAAATATAAACAATAAAAACCCTAGCATAGACATTGCTGCTGATTGTATGTTAGAGTTAATAACGACATACAGCATCTGTTTCAAATGCAAATCTTCATCCTCCTGGTTCTGTTTATAATTATGACAGCTGACACATTTGTGTTTAGAAGCCACAGACCACTTAAAAGCAGACATAAATTACTAATTTTCATAATTCAATTATTTTTATTTTTTACAAGTGTTTGTTACATGATCCTTAGAACTTGAATGCAACTGCAAATTTAAAATCTTTTCATAGAGGAAAACAACACTGTTTTTCTGAAGGCACGCAATATATTAGTAGCAGACAAAAACAGTGTTCAGCTAATGCCAAAGAGAAAATGATACAGATCCGTATTAGGACATTTAATCTGCCTGTATTCCAAAAGCACCCAGTCTAATTAAAATCAGCACAATTATTTCACACCTTGTTGTAGATATCATAATGCTCAGCACACAAAAGGTTGTTCGTAAACATAAACAAACTGAGGAGGATCTGGGGAAAAAATATCCTTCTCATAAAACAGATGCAGTATGGATAAACAACCCAAGGTAAAATGAAAGGGGTATATACAGTTAGTGCAGTTGTTAAAATATCCCTGATAAACACATAACAATGGTCAACACTTTGGAGACCTGTGGTAATACAAAGACAAAAACCTCTCTGCATGTTCAGGAGTGGATATTCAATACCCGATAACAGCATCGATGTTTGCCAGATGGCAGATGCTATTTATCTGCTTTTGTTCCAAGTACATTTAAATTAATCTAGGCCTGTGTGCCCTAAACACCGCCACTCGCTGCAACAGACACAACAGCAGCAGTTCAATATAGGACAACCCCTTGAGAGGATAATGAACGTATGGAATTGGTATAGTGTTACATTTAAACTGCCTCACACATGCTGGAGTCCATTGCCCTCTGTAGGCTCACCCTCTCCAAGGGAAGTTAGGCATCTGGCTCATATCTATATTTTGCTGGTTATTGGGGACAATGAAACGCTGTGTGTCTGGGTATGTCCCTCCTCCCGAACCTGGGTTTCAAAACTGTAATGAGCCATACAACTGATTCAGCATGTAAAACAACCATAGTTTTCTTCAACCTTAGTATGCTGGCACATATACTGTGTGGATTTAATTATTTTCACATATCCAAAACTCGACCACTGCAGTTGCCACATTACTTCTTTATTTAAAAAACTGCTGTTGGTACACGTCTTTTTTAAAGCCATTCCTATTGTGGTTGTTCCATTTCAGTCGACAAGGCTGCAGTTGTTACCTGAATAGTGGTAGTACGTTTGCGTCATTATCCAAGTGCGTTAAACACTAAAGTGTAACTGAAAATTGAATTCACTCCAAAAGGCTTGTCGCCACACTATATGTAGTATTTAACAAATGAATACATACATCAGTAAATAAATACACATTCTTACCCGGTTGGTAGCTTTGCGGCTGTGTTGACTCCGACGTTATCCATCCTCTCTCACTTTAACTTCTGTGGATTGTCCCAAAAATGTTGTAACTATCCGCTTTTAAATGTTATATTTTCTGTTTTTACACTGAATCCACTCTAGAGACACACTGGAAGATACTTCAATCTGTAGTAATCCGGGAGGATTTACACCTTCAGAGCCTGTATGAAAGAGCAAAAATGTTAACACCTTGAACTTTATCGTCAATATACTTATTGACCTTGTAATAAAATGTAAATAATTAGCAGGTTTAACTATTTGGCCTGCTTTCTGTATATAAAAAATACAACCTCAACATTTGGTTGTGTACCTCGCTTGTCGAAAGCCTATGAACAGTGCTTGGCGCTATAAACATGCAACTTGCCAATCTATTCCTAACAATATCTATCTATCTATCTATATATATATATATATATATATATATATATATATATATATATATATATATATATATATATATATATATATATATATCTCGCAGGTGTAACTAAATGTTGAATTGGCTAAAGCGCATATGGAAATAAATGCAGACTCCGCGACACTGTCATGCATTGGGTACAGCAACACGGTTACAGTACAAACACGCACTTAAAGTTACAGCGCAACAAGACAAACACATTTAGAATTATCGGTCTAATACTTACTTGTCTTAACTGCGGCCATAAGTTTGTATTATTCACTTCTAGACTATTCCAATAAAAACCTGTAAATTAAAACAGTTCAATCGCCCTCCTTCTTTCTGACGTTGCTCTACCTTTCCATAACCCGCCTTCGTCAGCACTCCTGTGTCAATCACGCCCAAATGGGAATTCATTAACGCACAATAGTACCACGAGGACAAGCCTGGGAGTCTCACACAGTTTGGAAGTTTGGAAGTTCCAGTGTCTCGGTACACTACATCTGCATTTGCAATTGATCATTCAGGCTTAATTAATTATTTAAAAAAAGAAAAACAAGTACATGAACAATGGTCATCTCTACTGGAGTAACCAGGGGATTATGTGCTTTCAGCAGCATTTTCTTTACAAGGAGTGCTGGTAACGTGTACAGTGTGTACAGAACAGTGGGCTGCAAGGTTTAGGCTGCAGTTGGGTGTCATGACATGAAGCATCTAAGAGAGCAAACATATTTTGCTCATGTTGCCTACAGTACCAGAGGATTTGGAAACTGGAAATGCCGTGTTTAAAACTCAAAGTTTTGGGACAAACGTTTGCTGCAATGTATTATTCTAAAAGGGAAATGTGTCTCCCTGAATATACAGTGAACCCATCTTCAAATTCATGCAACATATTTCAATAAGTAACATAATTAAAACCCAAAAGTGCAGCAGTGTACCAGTGTATATATTTATAGTCAATGAATGTAAAACAATATTTGGCCTCAGGGATGTGTTTCTGCCAAGACTGGTGCAATATTCAACTAAATCCAAACATGTCCTAGCATTGAAAACTATTTGTCTTTAATTAAAAAGATACAATGTAACCTACAGTATTTTTACAATTATTGTATAGCTTTTAAAAATAATGTTCTTTATTTTGGCAAGACACGTGGGAGAGAATGGGAAGGACAAGCAGGTAAGACAGCAACAGGTTTATAAGGATTTAGAAGAACAGCTGCTAATAACTACAATACCTTCCAGAAACTGGAGAGACCAATCTTCAAGCTCTGCTTATCAAGTAATTTACTATTTACTTCATGCAAACACCAATAGCCTGAAAACAAGTCTAAATCCACGATATTAAACACTAAGAAACATGAGTCAAAGCATGTCTGATGTTAGGGGTTTTCTCTAAATTGTGGCACCACTATCTTTATAGTGCCTTTTAACTAACCTAGGGTTATATTTTAATTATGGTCCTGCTACTGTATTCTTATAGCAAACATATCATAGTTATCACTTTCTTTTTTCTTAGGTAATTTTCACAATAAGACACAATCCTTTAAATGTAATACATGGGATAGTAACAAACAACCAAGAACTCTGATCAAGACAATTGGTCATGTACATATATTTTGCATCTTTATTGTAGTTTTAACTATTTTAGAGATAACAGTCTTTCCAGGAGATAAAACAGCTTTTTATAATTGCATCCAGGTATCATTGATATGTGCTCTAGTTAAAGATATTACATGACAAGTGCTTTGGTCCTTCCTTTAGGAAGGTCCTGCTCTGAGTTTGTCTTCAACCAAATCCAGCAGTGGCAGCAGGTTACTACGCTATGTCAAAAAGGTCTAACTCACTTTACTTAAAAAATGCTATCATGTACATGTAATCAAAACACAGTCTTTAACTAAAGTTGTGTAAGGTCCACTATTACTGAAATGTAGAAAATGTGTTATTGACCAGTTTGGAGAGTCTTAGAGCAAACCAGAGGATAACTGACAGTCAAGAGGAATGCAGGTTCTTGGACAGTCAGTCAAAGAATCAGCCTAGCTGTATGTTGCCTTTATTTTAGGTAAGCTGTTACGTTGATTTCTAATTTGAGTGGTTATTTTTTCAAAGGTAAGATTATACTTGCTGACTAATTTAGGAAGAAGTCTCTAGTTTCATGTTGTTGCATGTGGTCATTGCAAATGCAATGCTATGGAAGGTGGGGAAAGGGGGAGATGTTTAAAGTTATGCATGCCTAAGTAACCTGTGTTGGCACTCTTTCTAAAATTCCAAAACTAAATAAAAACTAAACAGGTGCAATCATGTTATTTGCAGGAACCCTTTTTGAAATCTAAATGAGGATTAATTTAAATTACGTATGCTGCTGTGATGGAAAATGCTGACCTCTGCTGGTGGGAAGAGGTATAAGAATAAACAAATCACTCATCCAAATACTGTGCATTCTTTCTAGGCAGAGGTTAAGAAGCTTGCTTGGTAACGGACTAAACAGAGTAGTTAAAAAGCAACACAATAATAATAATAATAATAATAATAATAATAATAATAATAATAATAATAATAATAATAATAAACTCTACACATATTGTTATAGAATACATATTAAATATTTTTAAACAGGTAAGAAATTCAAATTTACAGGGTATAAAATGTGTTACATTCATAAAGGTCAGTCATTGTGCTGTGCCTTGGAAAACTGAGCACATTGTTAACTGTGTCACTGTTTGTTGCCATGTTACATGTTACAAGCTGCTATGCTTCCTTTACCCAGACTTTACAAAGATACAGACCTATGGTTTTCTCTTGCATGTGGATTTCTATTACTTTAGTTTAACTAATTATACTTCCAGTTGCTGGCATTTATATAAAAAAATATATTGTCAATTCATATTGTTTCTGTATATGTATGTTCAATATGGGTTATTTTTGTTAAAGTTCTGATGCAACCTTTGAACGGAAACATCAATCTCTCTTTCCTACTATCACATGAAGAAGAGACCTTTGAGGTTTTGAAAGCTTGTGAATAATTATTATTTAGTTAGTCCAATAAAAGGTATCACTTCTCCTTTGTCTATCATCTCTGGACTATTATGGCTACCATTTCATCTATCTACTACATTTTCTTGAAATTCTCAAATTAATAATTGATACCCGGGTACTAAAATGAGACCTGGTAATTTAAAACCTGACGGCTACCCCTCAGGTTTTCAGGAACCCGTGTCGCCTCTAATTAGAACCTGCCTGGAGTAAAAATCTGGACTGGATTCGATCTCAAGGGCCAGAATTGAGTACCACTGCTATAGACAGTACAGTGGACAAACTATGAATGTATTCATGCATATTCAAACTATGTAATCACAGGAAACAAACCAGAACTAGTGATTGCCTTTTTACTTACTGTTACAAGAAATAGCACAATCTAGCTCAGTTCTGGTTGCTACAGTACTGGGCAAAGTGATAACAAACATCATACACATGGCATGTCTTTACTATAACTTAAGACTACTTACATTAAAAGCCCCTTTTTATTTTTGGATTGATAATTGAATTGGGTTTGGTTTTCCTTAAAAATAATCTAGCCCATTGTGTTAACAATGGTAAAAACTTAAAAAGGGACAATCTTTTTCAAAGGCCACTAGGAGGAGTTCTAGGCTTGCAACACAAACATACTGTGTTATCAAACTATCTGACTATGAGCATTGTTAATAAAAT
This sequence comes from Polyodon spathula, assembly GCF_017654505.1. NCBI lineage: Eukaryota > Metazoa > Chordata > Actinopteri > Acipenseriformes > Polyodontidae > Polyodon > Polyodon spathula. The sequence continues at coordinate 70,520,546 of NC_054536.1, forward strand.
AACTCAGATGTTTCAGGTAGGTTTTATTCATATTAGAACTAAAAATACTCACATGGAAATCCATGGGCTTGCAGATTGTATTACGTTTCTTTATATAATATATTATATCATGTATATATAATTGGAAATTGCCTATCATCCACGGCTGATCTCCAAGGTGCTGAACCAGCCAGGTGACATGAGTGGGCTACCACTTTGATATCTGGGGGAATTGGCTGAATGAGAGATCCTGTGGCGCACAGAGACTGTACTCAAAGTTGTTCCTGCTTGCCCCAAAAATTAGTGGTCTCATCTGTTTTGTGGGCAATACTTTCCTTTCGGTACTCACACAGAGATTTAGAAATGTGTTATTAACAACGTTGATGGTTAAAAACAATGAACAACAATCATGTATAATTTAAAAAGACTTGTCAGCACTGAGGCTCGCTCAGCTGTCTTAACCCTGTTCATAATGGAGAAAAGTCTTAATAGGCTCCCTTGAGAAAGATATGTACAACACATCGAAACGTTGGGCAGCTGGCTCTTTGAGCTAAATATATATATATATATATATATATATATATATATATATATATATATATATATATATATATATATATATATATATATATGACACATTATAGTTAATGTTGTATAGTGTTTATAGCATACTGTACAACACCTTTATAAATGTTATTGATTATTTGTAACTAAAACTTAAACTTGTGTATGGTGTAAATGAATGTATAGCGCAATACAGACTGAAACAGTAGACTCTCAAATGTTTAGAGGATGTTTTCTGATATCATTAGGCCAGGCGTAACTTCAGACTGTGGCAAAACATTCTTATATCTACCTACAATGATTTAGATGAGCATGTGTAAACACTTATGCTGTCTATGACATGTTATTATACAAAACAGTTGCCAGTCTTTTTTTATACTGAGAACTCTGTTTAAAGTGTAGTGTGACACACCCCGCAAAGGGGTTTACCAAAGCAATATAAACACCCAGCTTCAATTAGCATATTCATATTACTGACCTCCTACTGTACTGAAAAGGGCAGCTTTTACAGGCTTGTTTCAAATTCAAGACCCTACGCAAACCATTCAGGCCAGGGAAATAAGAAAGGTGAGTTTGGTCTTTTACATTATTTCATATGTTTTAAGTTATTTTTGAATAAGCGCTTAGCAATCTGTATCCAATTGTTCATTTCATTTTGTGAACCTCTAAAAATGAGATTGCATGACATGTTCCCAAATTTAGAGCTTAATGGAAGCAAAATCTGTAATTGAATTTGAAAAACAATATGTATATTCAGAGCCTTTTTTTGTGAATAAACAATAATATGTCTGAACAGCGAACTGTAAAACATTATAGAAATTATGTTGTGTAAATAAAGAAATATTAACTAAATATAACACAAAAATGTATTACTCCAAAAATCCAACTTCCCAGCGTTTCAGTATGTTTAACATACCTTTGTCAAGGGAAAGTGTGTTTTGATGCCATGGTACATACACTTATTACATTTATTTACATTTAAATCTATTAATGTGCTTGTAAGGTAATGGTAATTTCAGGTGGTAGTGTTTTCACTTTAATTACACATGAATTGCCACAATGTAGTTCCTTTATTTATTTATTTTTACAGAAAAAACTTTTTTAGAATTTTGTAATTACAAATGTTATTCATGTGTAACAATAGCGTAGTTAATGTTTTTTTTTAAGTGTCACAAAATAAGATATTGTTATGTTAATTCTATTTTTTACTCCTAGCTATCTAAAAACTTGCTTTTGAATATGTAATTCTGAGGGTTCCTGCAGAAATTCGCAAAAACAGGGTGGAGATGAGAGCGCAAATGAGGGATCAAAAATTTTGTCATGAGATGTACTAAAGTTGCTGTCAATTGCGACACTTACAATTGCATCAATTTGTTGCTGGCATTTCTCAGACCGCTTTTCTCGTGTGTTGCCAGTTGTGCTCAATGTATTTTTGAGACGAACACCCAAGTACCTAATTTTCACTAAAGTCAGGGTGTACTTATAAGCCTTGAAAACAAGTTTCTATGACATTTCTGGTTTTCCCAGCATGTTGGGAGCAAAAGACTGCACACATGGGCCAGTAACCCCTCCAGCTCATTCTGAACATCTGTATAGGACCATGATCTAGTGTGTGTTAATTGTCTAGGCTACTAAGTTGGCCAAGTTAAAAATGATAATAATTAAAATAAAATAAACAAACCTAAATTCATTTAGTTTCAATTTAAAATAATCTTATATTCGCTTTGTCACCAATATGTACAATGCAGCAGCATGATTTATTTTGTGTTACCAGTAGTAAGTACAAAAAAAGTGTGCTAGGTATTGATTTGATTTTACTGCTGTACTGTACACTGTATAGACCTACTTTAGATTTATATTTTTACATAATGTAATATGCAGCGTACCAAAAACATATTAATGATTTATACTTAAAATACATTGAGAACTGTAAATGTATATGTGTTTGATTTTATTGTATTGTTTTTAAACCGACACCTCCGTATGTCCGGTTTAGCGAGGGGCTACTGTATGATTATGAAAAACTTTTGGTGGTAAAGGTTGGGGCCCCACTATAGAATCTGATTGGATTGAACTGCCTTTCATTATATATATATATATATATATATATATATATATATATATATATATATGGTGGGTATATAAAGGATATACATGACTGTGGCAAAGTGGTTAACTGTGTGCAGGTGCAGGAATGCAGCAGTGATCAATGAACAGACAATGATAATCCAGGTGCAGCGATATTTTATTTGTACAATCCAAAGTCTGATGACAAAACGGCAGTAAATAATGACAATGAGAACAGACAATACAGCGGTGTGTATTGCTCTGTTGTTAATCCCCGGGTTGGTCCCGTAACAATAATAGTCCTGTTCCTAAACACCCACACGTAACACAAAACACAACAGCATCCAGTCCAGGGCACTCTGTTCCTTTTACACAGTGCCCTCACATGTCGGGTGGGAGATTTATCACCAAGAATCATATTACTTATATTACTGGGTGATGTAAACTCAACCCCCGATTGATAAAGTGTGAATGCACTCTTTTTATGCAGTTTAGAGTTACCATAAGTCAGGTGAGAAAGACTTCCCATCTAAATGTTTACCAATGAATTTATTACATTTCTTTTGTTATTTCTAAATGTAGACACCATCACTGTTCCATTGATATCTGGGTATGGGGGACTGCCTCCTCCTAGAGTGTGTTAAGCTTGTCTTGAGTGGCTTTGTGGCAGGCTGGCAAGTGGATAGAGGCCCAGAGACAGACTGCAGTTCAAAAAAATAACTATTTTATTATAAATAAACACAAAATGAAAGGGCACAAGGGCCAAAACAAAGCAATTTAAACACAAAAAAGATAAAAAGCAAAACTTACAAAAATAACAGTTTCCAGGCTGGGCAATGCCTTCACTGGATTCAACTTTCTAAACAACCCAAAAAAAAACCAACCTGCTTCCTCAGCTCCCTCTCCCCAAATGAGAAGCTGAGGCCTCCTTTTATATCAGGTGGCTGGGCGCTGATTGATCGTTAATCAACCTAATCAACTAATCAACCCCAGCCACCTGAACATAATAAACCCAGGCAGGTAGGGGAAGTTAACCCCATCCCTGCCAATTTAAAGGGCAGAGCTTTGCTCTGCCACAGGCTTATTGTTGTGAGCAGCTTCAGGTACCCAAAACAGGACAATAAAATGGTGCAATAAAACATAAAACAATTTTTATTGCACCATCATCTTTCTACAGTTCTCTCTTTACAATGACAATTGTAATTGTTTTGACTGTCAACATCTCGTTGGTCAATATCAACTAAGGAACTCCTCTTAAAGCACTTACCATTAGTAAGTGGTCCAGTGGTTAAAGTCCCGGGCTTGTAATCAGGTCACTGACAATCACTAATTTAAATCCCACCCCTGCCATTGACTAACTCACTGTGTGACCCTGAGCAAGTCACTTAACCTCCTAGTGCTCTGTTACCTCTGTAAAGTGCTTTGTGATGGTGGCCCACTATGAAAGGCACATATAAAGATATTTATATTGTCTCCAATGAACAGCAACAAACCTGATCTTCTGAGTATAGTTTTTATTATTATCTTAAACTCAGCATTTTCTGATGTTCGGTTATAACATTGAAGACACAAGCTGATATCTGTAAGTTTTGATTGAGACTGTTGCAAAAAGAAAACCTCTGCTCACCTGGGTGGTATCCATGACATCAGCAGCTAGCCATTGAGATATGGGAAATAAATATGATATTGGAATAGCCACACGTGAAGTATTAATCGCATTGCTTAACTTGTTTAAATGGAACAAACAGCAAAATAGCTGTATGGGACTCTTGAAATGACAAGTTGACCATATGAAAGCCAGAAAACATTATAGAAACAACGCTTAACATCAACAACAACAAAAGTAAAGATACAACATGCAGTACAGCTACAACATGCAAAGCATTCTCAAAATACCTATTAAATGGTCTTAGCCTCTTTCCCTTCCTTTTTGGTCTAGCTATGCTGCAGTTTCTCACTGGGTTTTTGGAGCGCCTCTGTGTAAAATAGTCAGTGGATTTTACCACATTGGTTTCTACAGTGGCATTTTTTTCTTAACAATTATGAGCATTGACAGGTTTCTGGCAATAGTTCATGCAGTAACTGCTATGAAATTTAGGTCAGCAAGCCATGGTGTCTTTGTGAGTGCCGCTGTATGGGCAGTAAGTTTCTGTGCCTCACTCCCTACAATTGTATTCAGTCAAGTGAAAAATGAATCTGGACTATCAACATGCAATTCTGAGTATCCGGAAGGGCAGAATGTGAAATGGAAACTGATTAATAATCTTGAAGTGAACATATTAGGCCTTCTTCTTCCATTTTTCATTATGGTGTACTGTTATTCAAGGATCATTCAAACATTACGAGTGTGTAGGAGTTACAAAAAGGAGAAAGCAGTCAGGCTCATTTTCATTGTGGTAATCGTGTTCTTCCTGTTTTGGACTCCATACAATATTGTTATTTTTATGAAGTCGTTACAAATTTTTGATTTTTTTGGGGATTGTGATTCAAGCAATAATTTGGAAATTGCGATGCAGTGTACTGAAACTTTAGCGTTCGTCCACTGTTGTTTGAATCCAGTGATCTATGCTTTCGCTGGCCAGGAGTTTAAAAAATGTGTTAGGAAAATGCTTTATAAATTGACATCATATTGTTTTGCTTGTACACAGTGTAAAATGCTTAGCTCTGCAATATCAGAGCCTATGAGTTCAACCTATTCAAGATCAAGCGGAGAACCTTGTGTCACCACAGTTCTATAGAATTGACATTCTGTAGAGGTAAAAAGCCAAGGCAACTCCCTGAGGAATCCCAATCAAAAACAGGCAGCTTTGCACAGCCAGGATGTCAACCTGCTATCCTCTGACTGTGTGACCCTGCACACCAATATGATGCTGTCGTAGCCTGGACACATATTGATTTTGCTGATTATTTCTTGTGGCTGCGCAAGGACTGCAGAATGTTTGTTTACAGACATTACAACATTCATTTTTTTTAGCTTGCAAGCATTCAGGTATAGCAGGATCATTTTCTTTTGCACTGGTAATTAAACAAAACATCACTGTAACTTTTGAATGGCAACCTCTGTACATACTTTGTAATTTTGTGTATATTGTACTCATTAACTACATCAAATGCATGATTAAAACTGCTTAAATCAAGGCTTTCTGTTTAAGCTTGATTTGCCAATAAAAACGGAGCGTTACAAGTATATGTTTAATATTAGCATACATAGTATATGTTTTATTAGTATCGTATGTATTGACCACTGTCCGCAAAGAGACAAACCCGTCTATCATCTATACGTGATAGGCGAGTACAGGAGTCAAAGACACTTACCTAGGCTTTCCAGTACAATGTGGTTTATTAGGCAGCAGACAGCCGCGGCTAAATGAGGGCTGAAAAACCCTGCTGTTGAACTAGCCTTGGAGAGGGCACATGCGCAGGATGAAAGGTCTGGGAAATCACTGCCAACCGCTTCAATTTTTTGGTTTCTTTGTTCAATGATTTATTTTAGCCTGCAAAGGGCGCTGTTGTCTGTGGCCTGATTATCAGCAATGATAGACAGGACCACGGGAATACCAATGCTGGTAAATAATCCAGATGCGGGGGCACTCGCATGTGCACAAAATAATAATGACAACAAAAGGCGAAAGAAAAAGGGAAAATAAAGCACAGTAACAAAACTACAAATAAAAGGAGATGCACTTAACCCTGTCGTCACTATCCGCACAACCCGGGTCACCGAACTACACTCACGGCTCCCTCAGCCTGCTACACACTATACTTTGGGGGGGGTCTGCCCAAGGTTTCCCCGCTACCACTATGTTTCTTTCTGTTTTCTTTTCTTTCTCCCGGCCGTTCTCGGTCCTGGACCAGCGCTTCAGCATGCTCGGCACATCTAAAAGGGCAGACCTAAGGGAAGAGCAGAGTGTTGTTTTATAGAGCTAACAATCCCCCCCAAGTCCCCCAAAGCCCACACACCCTCTCTCCCACCTCTCTGTGTCACTGCCATGATCATCAGGCGGATATTGGACGACTGCTGCCCTCCTCCTGCAGAACTATAAACACGCCAGCAGAGTCAGTACAGATCTCCTCCCCTGCTACAGGCTGTGATTGATTCTGGCCCTCACGGTGGAGGTAGCTGTGCCTATACGGAATGAATGGGGGTGTAGAAGAGAGAGGCCTGCTCTGGAGATGAGGCTGGAGAGGTGGGTTGAGAATCAGTGGTGAGTGATGATAGAGCGAGAGGAATCAATGAACAGAGGTGCGGGGGGTGGGGGGTTTCTGCTGGGGAGATATCTTGCCGTTGAAAAGAAAGGGAGATAGGGGACTAGATGCTTGATGGCTGATTGAACTGATAAAGCCGAAATTAATCAGTCTTGGAGGCACGTAGTCAAATGTTGAAGACATCCGTAATAGAAGAAAGGTCACAGAAACAAATACCCACCACGGGGAAACTAGAAGCAGAAGAAAATGTGAATTCAGAACTTCTGAGAGGACCGAAGAAGGCTGAGAGGCAGATGGCCTCCATAAGTAGATCCTTGTAGGTGAGAAGCAGCCTTTCCGAAGAGTAGAAATGAGCGAATGGAAAATGTCCGTTGACATAGGAAGCGGGAGGGTGAGACAGAGAGAAGGCTCTTAAGAATCCCACGGAGGGTCAGGCGAACTGCTGGTAAGGAGAGAATGAAGGGAGAAGACATACACATGATACGGTAGTGATATTGGATCCCAGAAATGTAAGATTTAATAGATACTGAAGCAAAATGGAGAGAATCACTTGCGTGGATGATGAAAGCCAGGATCCGATTTTGATTGAAGGAATAGTATGAATCCGGTTCTGGACACGAAAAGTTGAAGACGCTGACCAGGCTGTAGAATAGGAAGCTCTTGAAGATGGGACGAAGGCTGCAGACATGTAATGCTGAGCAGATGGAAGGAAGTTACTGAGAGTAGGATTAAGTCGAATAGCTGCTGGTGAAACTGGGGAATTTGGAAAGAGGTGGGGGGGGGGGGGGGGGGGGGCAACTTGATAGATTTAGAATGTGGAATTCCTTCCAAAAGGCACCACAGCACTGTTCATAGTCTGTTACATGACCAATAAGGGCATCCAAGAAGGCAACCACTCAACATGAAAAGATGTTTAGATTGTTCTGATTAACTGTTGGCTCTAATTCATTCAAGGTCTGTTTCTCTGCAGTATACAGAAGCTCCTGTCACTATCAAAGTTTGTCAGACTTACTGTCTTGCCCACTATGACTGAAACTGTTGAAAAATAGGGAGATGTCAATGACTCTTATTCAAATAACAGTTCACAGGGCAGAAGCAGACAGGAGAAGCTGACGTAACTTAGATACTGAAAGAAGAGGCAGGGGCCAGTGCTGGAACTGACAGTTGAGGTGGCACCATGTATTAATGCTTGTAGTATCTGAGAGGAAGAGCAGACATATGACTAAATTACTGAGGAAGTCAAGCGCCCGTATTTTTTATTTTTTTTAGCCTTGACTTGAGTATTGGAGGAAAGCTGGAGCGTTGGATGCTCTGGAGGAGGGCAGTTGCAGATTTAAAAAGTAAACTAAATCAATTTTTACATGCTGCAATAGTGAGCATGTCTGAAGAGGGAGACAAGATTTGCTGTAGTGAGGAGTGATTAATAGTAGAGGTGAGATCTGCTGAATGTGGTGGATATAGGTCTTTGAGAGTTAAGGCGGTTTTAGAAGGTGTCGGAGATGGGGCTGCCCCATGATTGGCTCACCACTCACATACTGACATGGGCGCAGTACTTTCTATAATCTCTTGGCTGTGGAGTGACACCCACAACATACAAGGGAACAAACACCATGTTTAAAATTCAATAGTTTTATTTAAACAATGTGTACAACAACAGTGCACTAAAAAGTTAAAACGTGGAGGAAACAATACATACAAAATGAAAACAATTTCCTAAAACCGCCTGTGCCTGATAGCCTACGTTACGGACCATGCCTGCCCTGCACCATAGGAACCTTCCCCCAACTTTGATGAACCAATTCCGTTCTCTTGAAGGCGCCTGCAAATGGTGTCACCCAGCACAGCTCTTTTTTTTTATTTAGTAATCTGCAATTATTTTATTATTTTCTCCCAATTTGGCATATCCAATTATTTTTAAGCTCAGCGCACCGCTACCAACTCCGCGCTGATTCTGGAGCTGTGAAGACAAACACACTGTCCTCTGAAGTGTGTGCCGTCAGCCGACCGTTTTTTTTCACACTGCAGACTCATCGGGCAGCCACCTCAGAGCTACAGGGTCGAAGGACAACGCAACTCTGGGCAGCTTACAGGCTCCCGGCCAGACTACAGGGGCCGCTGGTGCGTGGTGAGCCGAGGACACCCTGGCCGACCTAAGCCCTATCCCCTCCCCCCCGGACGGCGCTCGGCCAATTGTGCGACGCCTAGGGTGACCACCTTTTCAAAATGCAAAAACGGGACAATATTTACATTTTTTTTTAGTGTTTAGTGATTGCGGGAGTACAATGATTAGAAATGAAACCAGCATAAAATATTTTGGAGGTAGTTTTTCCTTTAAGTCTTTCAAATAGGTTTATTTGTAGCTTTTATTGTTGTGGACTATTTTGCTGTCACTGCAGTTGCTGTTCTGTGTCAATGGCAGAGCGCTGTGTTTATTCATTTTTAAAAAGGGATACTCAGGAAAGAACAGAAATGCAGCACTGTGACTGAAACACTTTACAGCATGTTAATGCAGAGTCGTTATCGGCATGATATGGGATGTCGTGTGGTTCAGTTGTGCGTACCATGTGAAAGATTTCTGGGAGCACGCCTGGATATAAACATAAATTTTTTTGTATTATTATTGCTTTAACTGGTGAGTGAGCGAGTGTCAGGCAATAAAATAACGTGGCAGGGGCGGTGCTGTGATGCGCTATAAACAGGTATGTTATGGTTTGACTGTGGCTCTAAACTGTAAGATTGCACTGTGTCTACGAATTCGGGACAAATGCAGTCCAGGAGGTATGAAGCCCAGGACCTGGGACTTGATCTTTACATTATGGGACTGTCCCGTCAATTAGGGACGGGTGGTCACCCTACTGCCGCCCCCTGGGAGCTCTCATCTACGGTCGGCAATAGAATAGCCCGGACTTGAACCGGAGACCTCCAGGCTATAGGGCGCATCCTGCACTCCACTCGGAGTGCCTTTACCAGATGTACTGACCCAGCTCTTTTACCTTGGAATAATATCGAGAGGCCAACAAAAAGTCCACAATAAAACACAAGGCTCAGGAATGGTAGATTTTAGCCCTTGAGTTCAGTCCAAGTCCAGAGAGGTCTTACTAATATGGTGATGAAAGTCCACTTGCAGCCGGACCCTCGGATATTCCACAAACTAAGGCTGAGGCGGTGCATAATTTTTCACTATTGATATATTGTTCTCCAAAAAAGCAGATTTATCGATGTTATGAAAGGGTAAAAAAAAAAAAAGCCACAGTAATACATGTGGAGCTGTGGATTACTGTGTAACATTGCTAGTAACGCTTTAAGAGCTATTATGCATAATTACAAAATGTATTAAATTACTCTTTTTTTTTAATGTTATTTATTTGTACCAGTTGACAGTCAAAGCAAAAAAACAAACAAAAAAATCCATAACAAGTCAGAGAGTAAAACCAATCAAGAGTTTTTAAAGTATATAGATATATATATATAGTGGCATTTTATCTGGTTTATGAAGCAGGACTCGGGGAGATAGTGTGGAATTCTCAATTTAAGGTTTATAAACAGAGAATTCCTGTTAGGGGCCGGAACTCACCCTACCAAAATAATAAACCCTTTTATTATTATGTTTCTCGCTGTCTGCTGTAGTCTCTTCTCGCTGTCACTCTCACTGTTCACTCTCAATCTCCCCTAATACCTCTAGGATTTTTTTTAGTATGAGGGCTCAAGTTTTTTTAAATTGTAAACACAAAGAATTAGGCTGGTGAAATGTTCAGTACATACTGAATTTATTAAGAGACACTGAAATCCAACTTTAAATAATTCCAGAAGCACATCATATTAAGTCCTAATACAGTAGATTCTTGTTAATTGCATAGCCCAGGTGCCTACAGTTTTATACAATTAACCAGCAAGTGCAATTATCAGTAACATATACAGTGTAATACATTTAATTCTATACCATATAATTAATTGCATACAACGTTAAAGTACATTTCTTTTGAAAATGTATGTTCCTTATTCTGGTTAAATGCATAAAACTGTTAGTCATGCAGGATATGCATTTCACAGGAATCTATTGCATTTGCACTGCAGCTCATATATTATGTGACGGAAACAACCTGAACGTTCACCAGCTAGAATTTTTTTTATTTAATATTTTTATAATTAAAGTTCTATGATGTAGAAATAATTACTATTCAATATTGCCGTCTTGCCTAGCACAGCATTCAGCTTTCTACTTACCTTTCACGCACGTGGGATTATGGTTGTGTCTACTGAGCTACGTATCCACAGTGGTAATTTGATATGAAAAGCAGGCCCTAAATATGCTTTGTATTGTGTAAATGCTGGCCCTGGTCCCAGATTGCAGGCACTGGGCAACATTGAAATGGTGGCCTAAATCTGGGCTGGCCCTGGGCTGCCTTTTTTTTTTTTGGAGCGTTTTTGTGGGCTATCTCAAATCGTAAGTGTGAATGGGGTCTTAATCTGATCTTGTATTGCAATAGGAAAAATTATTCCATAAAATAAGTAATTGATCTATTCGGCACACTCACAAAAATAGGATGCCTAATATTAGTAATTTTACTTGCCTCACAGTTAACTGGTGTAGCTCCGATATGAGGGGGTGCATCAGAGAAGTGGTCCTCAATCTGTGGTCCATGGAGCACTGGTGATCCGTCAGCTCCCTTCAGGTGGTCTGTGGAAAGGTTACATAATTAAGGAAAAAAAGCAGAAGCATAGTTTACAGATCCCATTGCAAACCTAAAATTTGAGCAGGAAGAAAATGCATATAAAAAAAAAAGTTCTAAACTCTCTGTCATAAATAGTTTTGGAGTGTCTAAAATGAATTCTTTACTAGGGAGTTTTTGTGTATTGTGCTCATGTGCATTCAACACAACAGCTTGTAAAGTAAATGATAACACACGACAAGGCAAGCATTGTGTCCCATTAGCATACAGCTATAGTTAAGTTGGCTTCAACCAGCAAAGCAACACAACGCACAAGCCCTGGAATGTTATCCCACTTATAAAACTGATAATAAAAAATGTGATTTTATTTTTTCAAAAAAACTAACAATTTTATAATATATCCTTCTGCTTTGGAGATAAATAGTCCTTCAAACAAGGTTCTGTTTATTGTAATTAATTAAAATGAACAAAGCCTCTGTGCTAGTTTGTTTGCTGATAATGAAAAGACATGAAGGAGGCAAAGACAAAGTTCACAATCCACGCATTACTACCTCTGGCCCAGAGAAACCAATAAAAAAATAAGTTATTGGCATTTCTAAATGTTTGGTCACTAACAGGCTATCATTGTGGTTTATGTCAGCACTGTTTATGGAGCGACTGAGACCAGCACAGAGGCAAATATAGTACTCTTGACCAGCCTGAAAAAAAAAAAAAAAATCCAGGTGTTCCATGAACAACAAATGTTTGAGAACCGCTGCATTGAATAGGTTATAGGTTAACTACTGTGTTTAACAGAAAGTGATGACAGGAAATTGGCAAATTCTGTCAGAAAAGATTAATTAAATTTAGCTGGATGGTATGTGACTACAATAAAAAGAGGTAATGCATGTTTAAATGGGTGTCAACGATTCAAATGAAGAATGATATTCATTATTTTCTTGGTTAATATTGTGATTTGTGTGACAATTAGTGGCAAGTCCATAATTAGCAGGAAATATTATCATCAGCACTGAGCCATGCTTCAGCTCATCAAAAATGTTAAGGTTGTGATGTGTAATAAAATCATTAATTAAAAAAAGATGTATTTGATAGAGATCTAACATTTAATAATGCTAAACATAGATTAGTGTTTGCAGCTGGTAATGTTGGAGCAAGGTTAATATTTGCAAGATTATTATGGGAAGTCCCTAAAGATTTGCATACAGACATAGAATGGGAGCCATTTGATTGTATGACTTCTATTTTTTTTTTTTTTTTTAGCAAATCAGTCTCACCTGTGTTTGTTTTCCCTTCCCCCTCCACCTTGTGTTTAAATTATTATCTAAATGACTGGGTAACAAAGTGTTATGATGTAATGATTCACACAGCCCTTTAGTATGCAAGCCATGCACATACATCTATGGCCAAAAGTTGTGCATCAACTAGAATTTTAGGACTGAGACATATATATATATATATATTTTTCTTTTATTTAAGATCATGTAACCAACGTGTAACCTACCGGAAGCCATAATAGCAGCACAGTATTTCATGTTAGATTTCCAAATGTCACATTTTTTAAATTTTTGTCAGTGTTTTGTTAAGTATATGGAAAAATACAAAGCAGAATACAATTCAATATGTTAACATAACATTATTTAGCAGGTTTTGTTCTAATTTATGAAGCAAAATTAATTAATTATATAAGGTGATGCAAAACCTTTGGCCATAGCTGTACATCATTTTTCTTGCACCCATTACAGTTTGGGATTTTTCCAAGCTATTTCATAAGCCGTAATATACCTTAAGAGCCTTAAATAAGTAGACAACGTATTATAAAAATATTTTTATTGTTAAATTTAATAGCTTGTCAAATTTCTATCTCTGAACCTGAGCCTCTGCTTTTTTTAGGATGAATCTGACAGACAATCCAGTGATTCAGTTCATAACTTCAGACTACAATTATTCCATGGAATACAGCGATTCCTCAGACTTCAATTACTATGATTAGGAACCATGTACAGACAGCACAACCATACTGGGATACAAATCTATGTCTGCTCTTATCTCTGTGGTGTTCATGGCTGGTCTTGTTGGGAACATTATTGTCTTGATACTCACTCGCCATTTCAAGATGAATAACATGACAGACGTTTGTAATGTATTTTCTTTACAATATGGGCACTCTGTTTTTGGGAACAGTAACATAAAATCTACTAAAAAAAAGTTTTACATATATATGTGTGTGGACTGTTTGTATAAATATATATATATATATATATATATATATATATATATATATATATATATATATATGATAAATATATAAATATATTTTAAATTGGCTTCTTTTTGATATATGAAAAATTTCTGTACAGTATATGGCCATACAAAATATATATTTAGATGCAGCAAAATTTGATGTTTTTTGTTAAATGAAACATATTTAAAACACATGGCCATATAAAAAAAATACAAATAACATATTATTTAATTATTGTTGCTGTGTTCAAAGTATTTTTTGTACATGTTACCATTTTAGTGTGGTGCATCAAAACATACTGCAGTCAGCACTCTCATATCCGACCCTGTGTGACGCATACCTGATTATTTCATTTTGGCCTGTTCCAGCCCTTGTCTGTTTTTCAGGGAACACAAAAAAAAAAAAATACAATATCAAAAATACATATCTGAGAGGATTGTGTTTTAAAATAAGTAGGCTTCCATTTAGATGTACTTTATTGGGTTTGTTGATACAGTACCATATTTACAACAGAAGAAGTATTTTAATTCAGAATGATTCTGAAAATATCACTTGCCAAAAGAGATGACACGTAGACTGTAACATAGTACATACTTTTAAATCCATTACGTATTGTAGCAGTAAGTAAAATTCTCCCATTAACGACCCAACAGCAAAATGAAAACAAAATGTTACCCATGCACAGAACTGCGAACAATATAAAGCAAAGCAATTTAGCAAAAGATTAAAAAACAAACACACACAAAAAAACAGTTTCCAGATTTAAAACAGTATCCAAAGTTTGTATTCAAAATTGCAGAATAAAGTGCTCGATAAGGCCTTAAAGTCACTATTCACTTGCAAATGAAAATGCACAAAAACAACTGAAGTTCACAAATCCAAATCCAAATATGTTGGGAAATATTTTTAAGAAAAATAAAAAACTGAAATATCTTGCTTGCATAAGTATTCAACCCCCATACATTAATATTTGGTAGAGCAACCTTTCGCTGCAATAACGGCTTTAAGTCTTTTGGTGTAAGTATGCACCAGCTTTGCAGTGTTGGAGTGATTTTGGCCCATTCTGCTTGGCAGATTTGCTCCAGGTTGTTCAGGTTGGTTGGACGACGCTTGTGGACCACAATTTTCAAATAGTGCCACAGATTCTCAATGGGATTGAGATCAGGACTTTGACTGGGCCACTGTAGGACATTCACCTTTTTGTTCTTGAGCCATTCCAATGTTGCTTTGGCCTTGTGCTTAGGATATTTGTCCTGCTGAAAGGCGAATTTCCTCCCAACCTTCAGTTTTTCAGCAGACTGAAGCAGATTCTCTTGCAGTATTTTCCTGTATTTTGCTCCATCCATTCTTCCTTCAATTGTAACAAGATGCCCAGTCCCTGCTGATGAGAAGCATCCCCACAGCATGATGCTGCCACCACCATGCTTCACTGTAGGGATGGTGTGTCTTGAGGCATAGGCAGTGTTAGGTTTGCGCCACACATAGCACTTTGAGTTTTGGCCAAAAAGCTATCTTGGTCTCATCTGACCACAAAACCTTTTCCCACATCGCAGCTGGGTCACTCTCATGCTTTCTGGCAAACTCCAGACGTGCTTTTGGATGGTACTTTTTGAGTAACGGCTTCTTTCTTGCCACCCTCCCATACAGGCCAGTGTTATGCAGAGCTCTTGATATGGTTCACTGGTGCACCATTACTCCACTCCCAGCCACTGAACTCTGTAGCTCCTTCAAAGTGATTGTTGGCCTCTCTGTTGCTTCTCTCACAAGTCTCCTTCTTGTTTGAGAGATGAGTTTTGAGGGATGGCCTTTTCTTGGCAGTGCCTGGGTGGTGTTATGCAGCTTCTACTTCCTAATTATTGATCCAACTATGCTCACTGGGATATCCAAACACTTGGATATTAATTTGTACCCTTTCCCTAATCTATGCATTTGTATTACTTTATCTCTAACTTCTGTAGAATACTCTTTGGTCTTCATTTTCCTTCAGATTCACAGCCTTACCAATGATCCTTCAACAGTGGGGTTTTTATCCAGAAAATGTAACAGCAACTTAAATGGTTCACAGGTGGAGGCCAATGGTAAGGTAACTGCATCCTCGTTAGGGCAATTTCTTTCATTGGTGCAAACTGGGAGCTTCCATAGCACAGGGGTTGAACACTTATGCAAGCAAGATATTTCAGTTTTTTATTTTTCTTAAAAATATTTCCCAACATAAAACCAATGTCACCTTACAATAATTGAGTCTGAGTTTCAGTGTTTAAAAATAAAATCTCAAACACAACAAAATTTCAATGTACCATTTGTAATTTGGTAACATGAGAGAATTGGCCAGGGGTCTCAATACTTTTGCAAGGCACTGTATATATATCACAGTATCTAAAACTGTTTAAAGATTAACTGTTACATTACCATAGCTTGTCTCTTCACTTTGTTTTGATTGCTTTTTCTTCAGGTGAAACTGGAGGAAGCGCTGTGTAACTGCATAATAAAAACAGACTGATTTGGCAAAAACAAAAACAAAAAAACAATATCGGGCTGTGATGGATAATCGAATAAATTGTAGCATTGAAGAGATGTGTGACAGGTAAGTACATTAATTGGTTTTATATTTATATAAATTGGATTGATTTGTTTCTTAATACAAGGACAGTAAAATGTGCCTTTAACAAAGTTCACTCAGGGTAGAGAGAGAAATGTGTGCTGCTATTTAGGGAAATCCTGATCGCTACGGCCATGGCTTGTGGTAGGACACTTTGGTTTTAAGCTTCTATATAAAGGGGTTCAAGTTGTGTAAAAATCATAATTGTTGCTCGTTTTGTGCAAGGATTGCTAGTGTGCTATGGATGTATATACGTATTTGGAACGGGAATGTTTATCTATGTTGATTTAAATGGTTGCCAAACATGTGTCTGCAAAGTTACTCAAGCTGTGGTGACCGCTGTGGTAAAATCCAGTGTGGCAACTTTATCCGGACCAACTGTGATGCAATGCATAACAGATAACAAACAACAAAGTTCACGGTCCAAACAATTCTTTTTGGTTCAGTTTTTAATCCAGGTCGTGACGACCGTAAATAATAATCCCAGGCAATACACAGCAATGTGTATTGCACAGTTTTAAACCACGGCTTACAGTCCCGAAATAATAAACACACACAAAGACACAAACACGGTCACAAGTCCAGAGTGAGTGCTAATGTGCAAGTGAAGAAGTGTCAAGGGTTTGGTGCTGGCCTTAAGCAACAGCTCCCCGTACCTGTTAGCCATCTAATAAGAACAAACGAGTACAATTAAAAACAGCAAAACAAATAGTAAACGCTCACGATTACTTTTTATTTTCCTTCAGCGGTTCTCTCTCAACCATAACAAAGGAACAGATTGCTTAGCCACGCCCCCTTGGTTAGCAAGTGCAGCCATTTTTCTTCCAATCCATGGTCAGGGGGTGTATCGGTTTGGCAGGGAGGGGGTTATATTCCTCCCTGCAGAAACATGTGGAAATGTGGCTGGAGCAGTAAATTGAATAAGTGATTCATTTGGCTCCAGTTACAGGTGTATAAAAAGGGTGATTATGGTTGTTAGTGTGAAGTATTAATGTCGGTGTTGGTGGAAGTATGTCTTGCTGTCCTGTTCATGGTCGTGAGTTTTTGTATAGACCTTTTGTTTTGTCAATGCATTTGTTAATGGGTCTTCCATGACCGAACCTGAATATGCTATACAGCTACGGCAGCAAATGGAACAAGCACACAGGATAGCTCGAGAGATCCTTGGCAAAGCTTCAGAGTGAGCCAAGAAGCAATATTATTATTTTATTTCTAGCAATATGACAAGAGAGCCCATCTGTTTATGTACCAACTAGGTGATGCGGTCTAGTATTTCATAAAAGGCTCTAAACATGTTAAAAATCGAGTTAGAAAATTCCTGCCTGCTTATAATGGGGCCGTATTTTGTATTGGGTCACTTAGACGCCCTTGTCTACTGCATTAAAAAGACTCCTAAGGCTAAATCAAAGGTTGTACATCATGACAAGCTCCCTGAGGTAGGGTAGGCAAGCAGGCTTGTCGGATTGGGAAAACGCCAGAGTCGTTGGGTTGAAGGAGACAGGGCTGGGGGATGTGGACCCGGTTGGATTGCGGGTGATAGGGGCATTATCCTCCTGTATGCTGGGGGTTGCGGCCGCATAAACCCGCCGGCTCTCCCTCTCCAAATCGAAGGCCAGTTTTTCCACTTTACCCCCATCTTTCCATTAAGCTGCAGCTCCTCATCACCATCTTGGCTCTGTAGTCTTCCCGCTCTTTGTGACGTCACCATGAGTAGCCTCTCTCTCCCTCGCGAGCCGCTGGCACACACCCTCTCCCTGCGTTCCTTTTCTCTCTGATCCGCCGTCTTTCTCCTCACCCCGCTCTCACCTGGTACCTCGCCACATTTTCGTAGCGGCGTCTCCTCATCCTCTCCAGATCCATTCTCTGAGTGTGTCAAGCCCATCTCGCTCCATAATACCCCGCTTTTGATCACCAATGTAGCGAAATCCTTAATGCTATAAGAATGAGCCTTCAGTCGGACCCATGGCCAAACTCAATATTTAATGAAACAATAATAAATGAAAAGACAATCTGACAATGGTTAGTTAACAATTAAACAGGTCACTGTGGGCCATGACCTACGTCGCTAAAACAAATTAATTTTTCAAAAATCTTCGGGTGGAATTGTTCTGTCTCAATCTAGTCGCCTCTGCCTGCTTCACTCAATAGCGACTCCCCTGTCACTGATATTTGTATTTAGCCCCAGTTAGTCCCGCCTCGTCACACTCCATGGCCAATCACCAGCAGCTCCCGTGGTCCGTGCCTGTTGCCCATAGGCTGTTCGACCCATCTGATTGTGTGCTGTCCACTTCACCGATGTGAAACACAGCCCCTCCTACTCCAAGTGTTCCTGCACTTCACAGACCTCACATACGTTACAATATACATTGCCTGCCATAAGGAAGTTAGTAACGGGTTTCTAAGCAATTCTAAGATGCTGGGTCAGTTACAGGGACAGTGGGGGTAGTGTTACCAAACTGTCTTTAAGAAAGTGCATTCTGGGTAGAGAGATAAATGCATGCTGCTATGGAAAGTGCTTACTTGAAGCGCTCTCTCACCCTATAAGTGGTAAGACACTGTGGTTACATGGGTCTTGCTGTAAAATGTTAAAGTTTCTTTGCACGATTTTCTGTATTTCTCTGTTGGTAGGATGATAAATGAAAACCAGAAACGTCCAAAAAATCCTGAAATAAAATATTTTTTATTAAATTAAACCTTTTGTGTACAGGCCAATTATTTATTTATTTTTTTTAAATAAAAAAGACTATTAAATAGAATTGATTCTTGGTCAAAGTTTCCATGTGATTGTTATGTGCATGTCATAAGAAAAAATTTATTATACATAGGATTCACATCAGTGAAATAAATTCCCAGAATCTTTCAAAACCAAAGCAAGTGTATCTGTTTTTTAATCTACACATTTAACTTTCCTGTATCTTGAATATGCATACATATACAGTATTATAAGGTATCAGGGGCTACATTTACACTCTGTGGCGGGACAATATTGTTACCTGTAGGACAATTTTATTGCAAAATTTAAAGGGAATGGAAAACATTTAAAATTAGAAAAAAGTGTATATCCTGTCCTGAATCTGTCTCCACTTATCATCTAATTGTGGTTATGGTCTCAGTGCTCCTCTTTAAACTCTCTCCATGTCATTTTTGGAGAACGGAGACCAACGCTGAGCCCAATATTCTAACCGTAGCCTCACTAGCCATTGTATAGCCTAGCAGTAGGACCATTTCTCAGACTCAGGCTTTGACCACCTCCCTCCCTCCCTCATTGTACTGCCAACTAGCCCAAGCTATTATTAATGTATTTTCTAATTTTTCAACCCCAACATTTGTCTTCTGAGTTAGTTTCTTATAGTTTTATTTAAGAAAATAATTCCATCTCTGTGCATGTAATAATGTATGAAATCTATGAACACATCGATTGAATTATGTTACTGTAATTTACTGTAGGCCAGTTATTATTTTGTATGCAATGCACAGTCGGAAGTGCAGTTTGTTTATTGCAGTACTATTTTGGTCTTTATATCTGTCAAGTATTTCCTGTCTGCAAACTACCAACAATCTGATAGCTTTTTTTGTGGGTATTATGTTGATGATGTGGTTAGAACACATTTCAAACACTGTCTAAGCTTCTAATCATTTTAGAGTGGTAGTTAATAACAAAACCATGTGTTGTAAATGTTTATTATTGGATTGGGTGTGCAATCCCATTAAAGTTCCTTTTTGACAGTGAAAACCTCAAAAAAAACCAAACACAAAACCAGAATGCTGTTACCCTGACAACTTTAAGTCATCACATGCATGAAAACCATATAAAGAAACCTTTACTAATTGCAGTAGCTCGATAGCCACCCGTATATGCTGGCCGAACTGTGATGTAATGTGTATTGATCATAACTAATGCCAGCAGGCAGGACAAGTGGAACTCTGGGCCACCTTACCCCTAGACAAGGCACACTGCAAGGTGGTGGCAGGGGAGGAGGAGGATCAAACAAAGAAACAAGGCATAGACGAGAGGAACAGTTTGAATACGTATTTGATTAGTGGGTGGATTTCCCTTTCAGAAACACAATTCAGAAAGGAGACATCCGCAAGATTTGAAATGAACAATTCTTTATTACATTTTGACAAATGATCATGCCCATAATGAAAGAATATAATTTGACCCATGGCCTTGTCCACTGGAGCTCGATAGTCGCCCCTATACGCTGGCCGAACTATGATGTAATGTGGATTGAATGATAACTAATGCCAGCGGGCAGGACAAGTGGCGCTTAGGGCCACCCTTCCCCAAAATACAGACCCACTTAGAATGAAAAACAATTCTTTGATCTGGGCCTGTTCACTGGATCTCGACAGCCACCCCTTTTATGCTGGCCGAACTACCTAAAAAGAAAAAAAAATCACAAATAAAAATGAAAACATATCTTGCCAGCGGGCAGGACAAGAGGACCGAGACCACTTTCTCCCATGAAAGGCGCAGCTCAAGCTCCTTAAAACCACACAGTGCTCAGGTACGGTAAAACCCCTACTCACGAAAGGAAACCATAGGGAATCCATGGCCGAGGATTACCCTTCTTCCGGATTCAGAACAAAAATAAGTTATATAATAACCAGATACTTGCACATACCCGCCAAATCAGCACAATGTAACACATAACTAGTAATGTACATTACTATACAGTATGTAACATGCTCTATTCTAATTATTTAATACAGCAATTCTAACAGCTGGGTTAATTTCAATAGTTTCAATACAGCAATCTGGTCGCTCCAACATTGTTGGGCTAGGGTTCAGGTAAATCGTTTTTGAACTCGGTTGTCGATTTTTTTGCTCTAATGTGGATAGGGCAAGCAGCGACTGCTGCTGTTTAAACTTGAGCTCTTTGACAACATAATTCTGTCTGCTTTCGTTGCTTTAAAATTTCTCCATTAATGTACAGAAAGTATGCACTATCAGAGTATGTACTAAAAGGATCATGTAAACACAATTTAATACGATTTTATTCGGTTCCATGATATTGGTTCTTTATATCAGTGTGTACGTTATTATTATATCCCAGGTATGTTGTAAATGGGTTTGACTGTATATATTGTAACACTGCCTCACTCACGGTCATTCACCTGCCCCTTTAAAATGCCTGACCTGACACAGAAATGGAGGTTAAAGATGTTACGTACACTTTAATTATTACAAAATAAACAAAAATAGAAATAAACACCTAGCTCCCTCGGAGCTCTTACTAAACATTTATGCAGGTCCCTGACTAGCTCGCAAGATGGCAATTGAAAATAGAGATCTCCGATACAGAGGGCAAAAGAGGGATCAAAAGCCTGGGTCCGAGAATGGATTTTGCTGCATCGGAGGAATCTGCAGTATTCAGAGACGAACATTGCTTTTAGTAGGCTTCTTTGTATGGGGTGAAGCAACCACAGTTGCTTCACCCAATAGAATGCTTGACAGTTGGGAGGGTGTTGACTTGGTGATGTGCAGTGTTGTCATTGCACCAGATGTAAAACTTGGAATTTAGACCGAAAAGTTCAATTTTTGTCTCGCCTGACCACATAACCTTTTTCCACATGTCTGAAGTATCATCTACATGCTTTTTCGTAAACTCCATACATGCTTTAAGATGAGACTTTTTGAGTAATGGCTTCTTTCTTGCCACCCGTCCATACAGGCCAGCTTTGTGTAGGGACAGGCTTATTGTTGATGTGTGAACACTGACTTTCATCTCAGACACAGAACTTTGCAGATCTCTCAAGGTCATTGTTGGCTTCAGAGTGACATCCTGAACCAGTTTCCTGCTTACTCAGCTGCTCAGTTTGGGAGGGTGACCTGATCTGGGTAGTGTCTGTGTGGTATGATGCATTTTCCACTTCTTAATGATGGACTCCACTGTGCTGAGAGGGATATTCAGCGCCTTTGAAATTTTCTTGTACCCTTCTCCTGCTCTGTGCCTCTCTACCACGTTATCCCTGACTTGTTTCAAAAGCTCCTTGGTCTTCATGGTTACTTTGTTGGATCACTATGTGAGTTGCAGCTTAAAAGTCTTTATATACCTGAGGGAAATTATCTACAAGTTAAACTACTTTGAGTACACACAGGCTGAAACCACTGACCTTTCAAACAAATCATTTGCACCTGAGCTGATTTAGAGCTGCAGTAGCAAAGGGGTTAAATACTTATGCAATTGAGATTAATCTGTTTTTTTTTCTCTGTAAATCTTACTTATTTATATTCTATATGCATTTTTTAACTTTATCAATGTGGAGTAGTTTGTGTACATTCTACATGTAAAGTCTAATTTGAAAGCGTTGTGGAGTATGCTCAGGTGCCAACAAAATGTGAAAACTTTGCAGGGGGGGGGGGGGGGGGGGGGGTGAATATTTTTGCAAACCACTGCACTGTATATATACACATACACATTTTACTTTTGGTATGGAACCCGTTGGTACCCTTTGTGCCACAATGATAGAAGCTTTTTACTTACGTCACTGATAGGTGCTCTCTTGTTGTCAATCAGGGGATAATTAGCAAACTTGTAAAATGTGTAGATGACACAAAGCTTTAGGACAGCGGCAGTTTTCAGCCACCTAATTGTTAAGAAGGATAGAGACCTATTTGACTGCTCTAGTTTTAGACCAGTTTCTCGAACTCTGCGATTCTAAAATACTAAAAGGTTTTATCCAGTGAAGGCGCTCCGCGTGGTGCAGGATGTGCCCTATAGCCTGGAGATCGCAAGCTTGAATCCAATGTCACAGCCGACCATGACAGGGAGTTCCTAGGGGGCAGCGCACAATTGGCTGAGCTCTGCCCAGGTAGTGAGGGCTTAGGTCGGCAGGGGAATCCACGGTTCACCACGAATCAGTGAACCCTGTGGCTGATAGGGCGTCTGTGGGTCTGCAGTGGAGCTGCCGGATCTGTGTTGTTCTCCGGCACTTTAGATCTGGTGGCCTTGCTGTGGATCTGCAGTATGAAATGACGGATAGGCAGGAGCACGTTTTGGAGGATGTGCGCTCCAGTCAGCGTTTCCCAAGTCAGCAGGGGGGTTGCGAGCAGTGAGCCGAGGACACAGATAATAATTGGGCACACTAAATTGGTGAGAAAACCGAGGTAAAAAAATTGGTGACGACTAACATTAATAATAAAAAGAAAAGGTTTTATTAACAAAATTATTTTCTTTTACTCTCATTTCTATTTCTGTCTTTCCTTTTCCTTTTTACTTTACCATTTTTAGCTCTTGAAAATCTTCTACTTTTTCCACTACCTTACACACCTCTATCTCACTCCTGTACACTCACTCTGAACAAACAAATCATAATTACCTCTCACAATTAGCAGAACAATATATATTCCAGGCTAGTGAGCCAGTCCCCAAGCCACGCCTGCGCCTTCCAACAGACTCCCTCAGCGAATCAGCAAAGATCTTCTATATACACAAGATGGTCAACTCCACGAGAGGGGTATCTCTGCAGCCTGGATCCTCCAGCTGTGCAGCTCTCGTCATGCAGCTCCAGCTGTGCAGTCATGCCTGCGCAGGTTGTAATAGACTCTGTACATTGACGTTGGCCCTGGCTTTGGGTGGCGACTATTAAGGGGTTTATTCAGGGGTCTGCTCCTGTGGAGCTCCTACACACTGATTTAAATACTCCTCATCATTATTTAATAATAATAATATGTAATAATGCACACAGTGATATGCATATTACCATATAAGCGGACATTCCCATTGCAATTGTGTCACATGTATTTATATAATAATCTTCATCAACACTGTTTCAAAATGTCCCTTGTATGAACAAGACAGGGTCTCCCCTAATAATGAATACCGCAAGTAAATAAAAGATAAAAAATAAAATATATATTTATGCAGTCAGTGACATGCACACGTCATGCATGCACAGGTATTTCACGTCAAACACCATAAAATCAGTCAATGGAAAATAAAGGCCATTATTTAAAATGATATTTAAGCTAAATTGCAACTAAATATTTTACACCCTACAAAGGGTGTTGGTATCGGGGGAATTATTTTTTTCGCTTTTCTTTGAAGTTTGAATTTATAATGCAAAATACATATGTTATGACATTTTTGCTTTGTTAAGTTTATTGTTATTATTAATAGTAATCATTTGATTGGGTCTTATGAAGTTTCCATCGGCTGTATTACAATAAGGTACAATGTGATCATGTGATTGGGGTGTTCAGAACCTGGGGCCTCTCGCAATAAAGCATATCGCCGATACCGCTGTACAAAAGAGCCGGCTTCTTTGCAAGGAACGGATATCGGGCTTGTCTTCGTGTGTGATTACATCAACTACTAGCCCAGTTGCTGCAAAAGATTATCGCGCGGAAAATTGGAAATGGAGATATTCCTTTTTTTTTTTTTTTGTTTTTTTTTTGTTGTTTTTTTTTTTTTGTTGTTTTTGTTTTACTTGTGTTGCCGCAATTAATTGTGGAACACCTGCAAGGCATAGTAAGCCTATTAATTAATAGCCTAAGTCTATTCATTGTAGTCGTGACTGAAATATTAATAATATTAATGACGATAACAATAAATAAAAATATAGATCTAATTAACCTAATAAATAGTAACCTAATAAATAGACCTAAGTAGCCCGCAATCAAAAAACTGAAGAATTGAATTGCCGCCGATCTCGATCACTCTCGATCTGTCTAGCTCATCCTATCCCTGTCTTGTCTGCTTGTGAATATTCATAATTTCTGACAGCACTGTAGCGATAAGGAGCTCATGTTAAGCAAATTGAAAACATTGATTGTAGAAATAATAACGCGTATGTGTTAAGGAGGGGTGTCTCTAAATAAATCCAGATGAATCTTGCTAAAAAATGCAATCGTTTTCAAAAGAGAAAGCTTGGAATAGGTAATGATGCAGATTTTACATTATAGAGATACAAAATCGCCACCAGAACTCTTGGATTCCCAGGATGCACCGCTTCGACTGGGACAGAAGAAAAGTGGGAGTTGACTATCTTGTGTATGTAGAAAAACTTTGGTGTAAGTCTCAAAAAAAAAAAAATTATACTTCTTAAAATCATTAAATCATTCGGCTACATGTGCAAAAATACAATCTAAAACTCAGCCTCCGCTTGCAAAGGTTGGCCCCGTATCCTTTCGTTCCCCCCGGCCCCTGTTTATTCCTGGTTTCTTATTTGCTGTATAGTTGACAAAGCAGGATGTCCTTTTCTGTGTGTTATAATTCATTTACACATCTTGCTCAATTAACATACTGCTGTACTATTTAAAAAATAATTGCTCCTTTAAAAAAACCCTCTTATTCTATCAGATGCCTCTGTGGCTAGCTGAATGTATATAAAATATACTATATTTCTGTACTGTATAATGGCGTGATATACCTTATAGGTTAATACTGTAAGACTTTCACTATTAATAGTGAGGCTAAGTTGATGTGGTACAATTCCATTTGTATTGTAGTAAAAACCTCTATAGCAGTTATACATTTATTTAATCATTTATTAATCATTTTATAATTCATTTATTGCATAGTTATAACCTGTAAGTGTTCATTGCTACAGTAGGACAGGTCATATTGTAGCTCATGGAGACAGATTAGTCTCTGAAGGTATCCACTGTTTTTGCTGGACTAACTTACACATTTTTTAGCCTATAGATATAGGTCCTACAATGGAAACAAGCACAATGGAGTACAACTACACCTATTCTGAAGAGATTGACTACAACAGCTTATCAGAACATGTTCCATGTATTAAGGACAAGATTGGGTCTACCTTTCTCCCAACAGTTTACTCATTGCTGTTTGTGACAGGACTTATGGGGAATACGCTTGTTTTCTGGGTATTGATCAGATGTGTAAAACTAAGGAGCATGACTGACGTTTCTCTTCTGAATTTGGCAATTTCTGATTTGTTGTTTATTTTCTCACTTCCATTCCTGGCATATTATGCAAAAGATGAGTGGATTTTTGGGGACGTGATATGTAAAGTAATCCTAGGGTGTTACAGCATTGGCTTCTACAGCAGTATCTTTTTTGTAACCCTGATGAGCATAGACAGGTATCTTGCAATAGTCCATGCAGTGTATGCTCTAAGAGCTAGAACAGTGAAGTATGGCACCATTGCAAGCATTGTGGTGTGGCTAGTATCCTTCTTGGTTTCATTTCCAGAGTTAATATACAATCAAAAGATCAATGACAACATAATGACATGCAGACCTGTGTATCCAGATTCCAACATAAAATCCCTGACAGCAGTTCATATATTTAAAATGAATGTACTGGGGCTGCTGATCCCATTAGGCATCATGGTTTTCTGTTATTCGTGTATCATAAAAAGATTACTGACTTGCAGATCCGTCAAAAAGCAAACCATCAAACTTGTTTTTTTTAGTAGTCATAGTATTTTTCTTTTTCTGGACTCCATATAATATTGTTTCCTTTTTGCACACTTTACAGGTCTTTCATGTATTTGATAATTGTGAAATAAGTAAGAGACTTGACTTAAGCCTTGAGGTCACAGAGTCAATAGCCTATGTCCACAGTTGTTTGAACCCATTTATCTATGTGTTTGCTGGAGATAAGTTTAAGAAGCACCTCTCTAGACTGCTACTCAGATGTATAGACTGTAAGGCATTAAGAAATTTGGGACCAACCACTAGTTCAGTGTACTCAAGATCAACCAGCATAGTTCAACATTCCTCCAGCCTACACAATTGATTTTTCCTTGTATACTATATTTACTGTCCACCAATATCTTGGATGGATTCATAATAATGTATCTGATTTTGTGAAAAAAAAGGGATTTAAAATGGTTCAGTGCCTGAAATATAGTATATTTTACATATGAATATATAATTTTCTGTGTAATTTTGTTGTTACAAACTAGATGAAAGTAATTTAAATCCAGGAAATCAATTAAGCATAAACTGTCCACTTCTTAAAAAGAGTTGTATTTTTTCTGAAATATAAATTAAGGCTCGACTGTAACATCAGCTTTTGCAGACAGCTAAAAGAAAAAAAAATTGTTTGGTGTTATGTAGGTTGTAACTAGTGATAGACATGTAAACAGTGTAATATTCTGAAAATTGTACAATGGCTATAACTGTACCGTATATACTTAATGTTTTTGGAGGTAATACATTGTACTGAACTTATTGCTGATTGAAAATATAAATTCAATATAATTCCATGCATCTCATCTGTTCATTTTAATGCATTGTTGTAAATATTATGGGTTTTTTATGTCTTAACATAGCTGTATTTTTAGGTTTGTAAAAAAATAAAAAGTTTAACAAAAAAAAACAGGGGCATCTTCTGTTGTACAAAGAGCATTGTCAAAGCCAGATTGCCTACAAACAAATAGAAATGGATCACTCAGCTCTTCTCTTCTGTCTGCACCAGCCTGGCTGTGTTTCTGTCTAATGAAATTACTTATTGTTTGACAAGACTCTTGGCTTAGATACAGAAAAGATTAAACACCTTACTGGGTGGACATGGTGACCCTGTACCATTCATGAACAACCTGTAACTCCCTTAAGAGAGAAATACACCCACCCCTCGTTATATCGCCCCTCACTCTACTGCTGATTTGGATATATCACGGTCCTGGAGTTGGCTCCCCATTTTTACTGTCTAACTATTTATGCCTTAGCTGCAATATACATAGGCACTTAGAATTACTATTCATTTTATTTCGTACTGCACATCACAAACAAAAATATACAAAACAATTAAAAACAAAGCATTACTATCATACTGTTATCATATAAAGCGGTTTTTATTTTAGACAACGAGGTGTTCACTAGTGGCAGCAATGCACT
The DNA here is from genome assembly GCF_017654505.1 of Polyodon spathula. Classification (NCBI taxonomy): domain Eukaryota; kingdom Metazoa; phylum Chordata; class Actinopteri; order Acipenseriformes; family Polyodontidae; genus Polyodon; species Polyodon spathula. Next base: position 70,548,691 of record NC_054536.1, read on the forward strand.
AGCAAAAGTCACAAGGCAGTGATGTCAGCTCCCTAGCAACAGGCCTCCTATGTTGTTATTGGTAATGGATTCTTTCAATGCAGCAGATTTGTGCATTTGAGAAAGGAGAGGAAGACTCATGAAATTAATTGGAGACTGAAGTTGATAAGAATAAATTACCCTCCACTGTACGAATTAAAACGGCGTGATGCTTTTTATACGAAAAATGAGAAAAAGCAGGTTGCGTAGAGGATTTATGACGCATGCTATAAAACGAGGGAGTGGTTGTGCAGTATTTATTTGTTAGCCTATTTGTTTTTGTATGGGTCTATTGCTATATCGCGGCCCTTGATATATAGCGGATTTATTTTGGATCCCGACACCCGCAATATATATCAAGTGGGTGGTGTATCTAGAAATGTACAAAATACAAGCATCCCTGGAAGCATCTCTGCTGGAACAATTGGATTTGTAAACATGAAGTGAAACAGATCATAGTATAAGAAAAGTATCGTTGATTTACCCCAGAAAATTGAAAGTCTCATGGTTTCAATATGGGAGTGTGACAGAAATATAATGATTCTTGGTTGTAATGATTGCAATGATTCTTGGTTCCCTCTTGACCTGTGAGGGCGCTAAGCAGCAAGAACAGAGTTCTTTGGACGGGCTGGACTAACAGTTATTTCACAGGATTCAAGGGAAGTCGGACAACCTGGAAGGAGACGAGACCCACCACGAGCACTACTGCACTCACCCAGGACTGGTGACCGTGTGTGTGTAATTGTGGGGTGGATACGTTGTTGGTTTATTATTATTGTTTGGGTCTGCTAACCCATTATTATTTATTATTGCTGTTATCAGTAACCAAACCTGAATACAAAAAAATGAAACAATAAAAACATTATTTTCTAAACTGGATTAGATCTCTCTGTCTGTTTCATTATCGCACTGCATCACCCCTGCACCTGCATCCACTCAGCCACTTTGTCACAGGGAGATATTAGGTCAAAGGGTAATGTCATGGTTACCAACACATTTAGCAAATAGTTTTTTATGACCTTGCAAAGATGAAAATGTTGCTTCAGATGGTGTCTGATAAGTTTTGGCAGTTACTGCTACAAAAGGGTTATTAGTTTTGTAGTACAATACACACAATGACATATGACCTAGAACAGAATCACAGAATAGAGATGTGTACCAAGTATGAAGCCATTACCTCAAAATGTTAAGTTGAAATTCAATAAGTGACAGAATTCAAACAAAGAAAGCAGTCTTATTTCACTAAATATATTATTTATTACTAGACTATTAAAGTATAATCCAACTTCTAACAAGTGAGATGCAAGGGCCACATCTGAGTTTTTCTGAAGGTTCCCACCAATTTCTTAGACTGTTGAAGATACACTTTGAGGTAATGGAAAGTATTTTTTTTTTTTTTTTTTGTCCAGCAGGGTGTGTGAAAGCTAGTTGCTTGGTACACTGTTTTACAATCAGGAAATCAAATAATCTCACACCATCGTGTTGTTGCCTTCAGCTGCAGATTTAAACAAAAACACTTTTGAAAATATATTGTACAGGTGGCATGCAGTACAAATGTCAGTTAAATAACAAATAAGTATAAATCTAGCCTCAGGATATGTTCACCTACTGGAGACTAGTTTAATAACCAGGTGAATGAATGCACAGGCACATAATCAATTTGTACAGGTACAAGACCACCCCTATTCTCATCAGTTATACAGACCCAGTTCTCAATGTCGACTGTTTTAATTGAGCCAGTTATACAGTTGCATATCCCTGCTGCAACAGACATGTTGAAATTGTTCACACAGTGTTTTGTCTTGTGCTTGTGTTGGGCAATTGCCTTATTCATTTCACTTCCTTCTCCCCCTAACCCATGCAGATATGTCATATTGAACCAACCTGCCTACCCTTATTAGCAGTGTTGTAGCAGGTGTTACTAATTGTTGTTCAACTGCTCTGTGACAGGGTAGCATTGTGGCGCAGATGGTATCGGCAGGGACAGAGACTCAAAAACAAGGAAGCTGCAATTTAAGCGTTGCTGCGCATTTTAATAAACAAAATAACACAAAGTGCAAACAAAAAGGCACATGGGCCAAAGCAATGGTTTAAACAAAACTGATCAGGCTGGGCAGGGCCTTCACTGAACTTTATTAACCAAAAAATACATTAACACTAACACTAACACTAACAAACTGTTAACTCGCAAACTCCCCCTACCAAACAAATGCTGTTTCTCCCTTTTTTATAAAATGTGGCTGTTGCCTAATTATCATTAATTAGCTCCAGCCACATTCTAACATGTATTTTGGCAGGGATAGGAAATTAACCTCATCCCTGCCAACCACCACCAAAATACCACAAAACAATATTATTTACAGGCAGGGCCCCGCCACACCCTCATTCAACATGACGAGCCACAAAGGTTTTTTTTCTGTGATTACAGCATTTTTATTCCTTCAAGAAAATGGGGCATGGAAAATGAAAGGCATCTTCTCTGGGACACACTAGGACTATTTTCCTTCTTATTTCCTGTAATTAACCAACCTGCTGCCTGCCTATTAACTGACAAACTTTTAGCTAGTAATTTTCTATTACCTAGTTTCCATGCACCACTCAACCCGGGTTGAAAACCTTGCTGCCCGGTAAGGTTAATCTATCCAATCCCAGCTGGTTCAGGATGAATGCAGAACAACCTGGACTGAAAAATGGAACACTCCCCACACACTGTATTTTACCAAATATCAATTTTTTATTGTTTAAAAGAAAATGGAAGCTAATTTCAGTTGTAAAACCTTTGTCAGAAGACTGGTAGTGAGAAAATATGATATGAAATACCATAGTGCTATTATGGCTTCCGGTAGACTTTTGTGGGTCTGTCTGTGTCTGTCTTAATCATACTTCGCTGGTCAGCAATTACGGGTGGGAGAGGTATTGCTTGTTTGTTTGTTAAAGCAGGTCAGTCAGTTTTTGTGTCCTGTCCTCAGCGCAACAAAAGGTAACTGGCTGTTTGTTGTATTTTTTTATTATGCTTGGTGTATTGTAGACACAGTAGTTTAAATGATTTTATATTACGTTTTTGCTAATTTCCTGAGTGTTTGTGTAATGAGTTGTTGTTGCTGATATTATTATTATTATTATTATTATTATTAGTGTAGTTTGGTTTTTAGATAATCGGGGAGGCTGAGAGCAAAAGCCACCTGATTGACCTGCTAATTAGGTCATGTAATTTTAATTGCATTACCTTGTTTAACATTTTAGTCCTGCCAGTATATTAACTAATTAACCCTTAATTTATGTTCCCCTTATTTTGCTGCTAAACCTGAACTTTGCTGTTAAATGGCTTAATTATAACTAAACTAATACTTTTGCTGCTAAACTGTTCTAATAGTCTGTTAAACCTGGCATGTTGCTGCTAATGTTCTCTAATGCTGTTGAATCTTGTGTGTGTTAACAATCTGGCTTTTGTTCTAGAAACCTTGCTGGGAAGAGTTGTTTCCAACCATCTACCACTCTTTATGAGAAGTGCAATCGCTGCTATATGTTGGTCTGATACCCTATGCCTTTAAATATACTGTGGCTATTGGCTGGCTTTATTTAATTTCCCTTCCCCTTGTTTTTAGTTAAACTTTAATATATTTTATTGTATAGTTATTTAAACTGATTTATGTAAATCCTAGATCATTGTAATAAAGCTTTGTGAACGTTTATTCTGCCTCTGTCATTTTGTTGTCATTCCCGGTCACTTCGCCTCTATTCCAAACCTTTTAGTTTAGTAGTGCCCCCCTAGTGGTGGTATTGGGACCCCTATTGGGTGTCACTGGGTGGCTGTTACAGCTGCATCTTTTACTGATTGTCTGGCTTCTTGTTTGCTCAGAAGCTTCTTCCCCTGTTTTTTTTTTTTATTTTTTTTTATTTCATATAAATTTTTTGCAAAAAATCCAATATTAGTAGCTGGCCATATTTAAATTCCCTGAATGGTCCTCATAAACAGTATCAGATACATGCAGACTTGGGGCCCTTATGAAGCTTCAAGGGCTTAGGAAATTGTGACAGTTTTGGTATATTTAGAAATGGGAAGCTGTTTCACCTGTCTTTTTCATATCTAAACCTAATCAAGCATTTAATTGAGCAAATAGGTAAAACCAATGTTCTGTAACTACCTGTGACGAGGTTGGCAGAGTAATGGCCAGAATGCAGGCCAGAATGCAGGAAGAAAAACCAACAAGGTACTGCAGGGCAAAAAGATGCTGCGGTGCAGTTTATTTTCAACACAAATATAAAAGATTTCAACAAAAAAACACTGATAAAACAAAAGTTTTAACAAAACAAAATCACAAATACAAAATACAACCTTAAGGTCTGGCTGGACAGTAGCCTTCACAGATCCTTATGCTGGTTGTTATTTTTACTTTAGTTTTTTTTTCTGCTTTCTCTTTTGTTCCTCCTCTTGAACACCCACCCGAGCAGGAAGAACGGCAGGCTTTTATGCAGGTGACCATCTCCTGATTAACAAATTAATCACTTAATTAATCTTGGAGGTGGCCACCTTCTGCACAAGGTTTTTATTTTCACACTGGCAGAGGACGAGTTGCCTAATCTCACCTTGTCAGAAACAAAACAATAACAAAACATGGCTACGCCATCACATAAATACAATAAATAAATCATAATACAAAAGTAAATAAAAAATATGCACAGGTGCGGGGAGTACCCCATTTTTATATAAATACAAAATAAAAACAAAACAATAACGTGGTGGACAGCACCTCGCTCATTCTGCACATATGAAACTACACACATTTTATGTCAGGGCATTGCCCTGCACCCTTTTCATCTACAGGGCTCCTGGCCCTATTACACTGCCTTACTTTTATTTTTCCACAGCAGAATAATCAGGAAAGACAGCGACACATGCTACAATAAGTACTGCATAGAGGGGCCAATACACTCTTAAGGAGCTGTTTTAAATGCCTGGGAAGTGGATTTTTAGTATATGAACTCATTTATTTTATCAGTTAAAGTACACACAAAATATGATTTTTAGCAAGATTTTTATACTCAAGTTAGCATGCTCAGTGGCTGATAACTGTATTTGTCACCCTGAGTGTAAAGTTCCTGTCCCATTATGCACTTCAAACTTGAGAAATTTGACACATCCTTTATCACACATTCCACAGAGTAGAAGAAATGTACAACCGGTCTGACATTTTGATATAAAATATACATATATAGTTTTAAAACCACTTGTTGCCATATTAAAGCAATTGATCCAAACTTGCCCCTGTAAAGAAAAACAACTGATAAAGCTACAGTACATTGATTAAATAGCTTAAAATATAATTTAGCATCTCAACTGTCCTCTTTAGTTTTTACGCTGTTCTCCATTTCTGAGTTTTATTGAAGTTCTCGTATAGTCGGAAACGCAAGTTGATGGACAGTTGCTCTCTTCCCTATTACAATGGGTTGAGTATCCACGGCTACCTGTAAATGTGTCCAGTATTTAATATAATAGACACATTGTTTATATTTGGGGTTTTGTAGCTTTTGATTTCAAATATTAGCCATTGCTTTAAAGATTTGTACAAATGTATGTGGATGTGAAGGTGTGTACACGTTTGTTTTACTTTACAACAGCATGGGATTTATGATAGATTTTCACGATTTAGTTTTATTATATGGTACTTAATTCAACCAGGGCACACTACAGGTAGCCATAGAGACTGTATTCACCAAAACAAGGAAGGTGGCAAATTCCAGCAACTTAGGTTATTTGAAAAACTGTACTTGGGCCTACTTGGAGTGATTGCAAACATAATAAATAGGACATTAAAACAACAACATTGTTCAAATTACATTTGCAGCTACTTGCTCTTAAAAAAAAAAAAAAAAAAAAAAAAACCACAACACCCCTGAACTTTGTACTTTCCCAACTATGTAATAGACAAACTTATCACATTAAAACTAATGCTTCGTATTAATCCAGATCTATATTATCATCCCCAGATTTTAACGATATATATTGGACAATGGCTGGGACAGAACTGAAACTATATCCAATATTGTACAATAGGCATGGTGTTCATGAGCCTTCCATTCCACACACTGGTATTTAAAAACACCTCATGTATTTTTTTTTTTACTCTTCGAAGTTGCCTTATCAGATGGTAACTATATATAACAGAAGAGGACAGATTTCTGAGATATGGGAGTGATTAAGAGTAAACCTGTGCTTCCTGTGGCACAAAAGTACAAGAAATGTAAATTATGTGAGATAACCTGTAGAGTAGCTGAAAACATAATAATCCACTTCTTATACATTCAATTCTGGTGTCTCTCAGTACCATCACGATCAATACTGACAAAGCCATTGTCAAAATTGGTTTTTGGAATGGTATTGTCAACAAAAGAAAGAGAAGTGCAAGTTTTCCACTACAAACCCAAATGTTTCTCAATGCATTTTTATTACATAGCAGCTATTCTAATGACGAACCTTTCACTGGCTACAATTTGACAGAAACAGACAAAGCGGTAGATAACATTTCCTGCACAGTCATACCTTGCAGCACTGTCTGATTTTTTCTTTTGTGATGGCAACCAAAACTATCATTACCGTGAAAAAAAAGAAGAAAAAAAAGTATATTATATTATATTATACCCACTAGTTGCACCAAATGCTATTATGAAATATTGCATACTGTATGAATTTTGTTTTATGATGAAGACCTTTGAACCACCTACAGTGCCAACTATCTACATCTGTCCGATCTGCTGTACAGTACTTATCAAATAATTACCAAATAATTACTAGAGAGAAGGGGGCTCCTGAGTGGTGCATCCAGTAAAGCACTCCATGTAGAGTGAAGGATGCACCCTATAGTCTATAGTCCTATAGTCCTATAGTCTGGTCGTTGCCGGTTCGCCCCTTGTAGGCTACCATCAGGATCAGAATTACTCATGTTTCTCTAAAGAATGAGCCTTGAGAAAAAGTTGTTTCGGTTAACGATATTAAAAATTATTATATACAGTCACAAATGTTTAGCAAATACTGCTGTATTTAATGATGATAATGTATATATTTACCACCAGACTGTCATTGGAAATGAGATGGTGTTAGTGGCTTATTTGGTTAAATGTATATAAAAAAAATATATAAAACAAATCAAGTCCTTAAATTGTCACTCAAAATGTTAAGATGTACCCATTGTACAGCATAAATAACAACCACCAATATGCAAATACTAACTTTTGTTAGCTTAACTCATATAAAGCATCTGCTTGTCAGTAATATAATCAGATATCCTGCTTTCTGTTCCTCAATTCTGAGATGCCATGTGATAAAAATATTCAAAAACCTAAATAGAAAGTGTTCTGCATACACTACCCAAAATAAAAATTGATTTTGACAATTTTTGGCAAACAAAATTATAAAAAAAAGTAGAGCACCACAACCTACATCCACAGCAGTGGCGGTTGGTTAACAGTGTTCGCCTAACCCCCAGCATTTTTGTAAATGAAATGGGCTTCACTCAGAAATGTGAGCACCGAAGCGCGCTGTGCACAATGGCAGTAGCAACTAGCCGTCAGCCAGGACTGGTTATGATTGGTTTAAAAAGGTCTGGATGGAGCGCACCCAGTAGCGAACACGACGATCAGGCGATCAGTGCGCATGTCTTAATTTACCGAGTACCGACCACCACCTGTTTGGGATAATCAGTTATTAAATATAGGGTACAGTATATGTGTATTTTATTTTTATAATATTTTATATATTTTTTAAATCCGTGTCAGTTCTTTTTTCTTTATTTTCCTAGACTTTTTTGTTATATTAGATCATCAGTCTTCTCTGCCACTACTGGCTGTTTAAGAAAATCAGTTAATAAACAAATATAAAATCCTGTTGATCTGTATCAGGTTTATTTTTTCTTGTTAATTACACCGTGTAACAATTTTTTTATTTTTTTTTTTTTCCTGGGTAGTAAGTGTTATTTCCTAATTGCTTATGCCTCAAAATTTACAGTATAATCGTAAATCTTGAAAAACTACTTGCTTCTAAATCTTTTGTAGTCATTTTTGTATTACTTTAGTATAAATACATGTTAATTTGGATTAATATGTTGTTTTTTTCTGACTTTATGTGAACGAAAAGACACAAAAGCTCCCATTTTCTCATTGGAAATAGAGATATTTCAAAATATCACTGTCATGGTCACAAAAGCAAATTTTGTGGGGAATAATAGCCATTTTCTATACTTTTGAGGCATAAGCAATTAGGAAATAACACTTACTACCTAGGAACAAAAATTGTGTTACATAGTGTTATCTGCTGTTTCCTGAAAATACATTTTGTAAATCTACGTGTTGATTACGTTTTCTTTTCATTCATTGGCCTTAATTAGGACTTCCATTTAAGGTTTTATTGTTTCCTGTTCTTGAGTTGGATTGGATTAAATTTAAGTCATTAAGCATTTAAATAATACTATTATTATTATTATTATTATTATTATTATTATTATTATTATTATTATTATTATTATTATTATTATTATTATGTTTTCCTGAATTTGGATTTAGGGACACCTAAAACTTGAGTACATTTCATGTTTTTTTTTTTGTTTTTTTTTTTTTTAAATATATATCTATATTGCCAGGTTTTAATTTGTTATAAGACATGAAGTAGAATTTCTGTTAGCAAATAATGTTGCTACGCTGGAGGAAGTGCAGAAACTCCAAATCAAAAGGTTGTAAAATGAGTACAGGTGAACAGTGACATATGAACGAGCATACACTCAAACATTTAACAAGTCCTGGGATAAGCCGAGGCCATGGGGTTGCATTACATAAAATAATTGTGTTTCAGTAATCAGGCATTCTTTGCGCATATTTCAGAAATCCTTTATTGGTGCTATCTGTACTGTGAATAAGGTACTTTAGAAATAGAAAATATGCTTGCTTTCTACAAAGCCTCAAGTGCAGTGAACTGTAGCAAACATGTCTGCTTTTTGTTTCCCACTGACACCTGTAAAGCCACATCCACTGAGATGTTCATGATAAAGAAACATTACAAAGGTAGGGGTGTGTGTGTGTGCGTGTGTATATATATATATATATATATATATATATATATATATATATATATATTATATATATATATATATATATATATATATACACACACACACACACACACACACACACACACACACACATACAGTATTTTAACACTTTGCTCTCTTCTTCTTACAAAGAAGAGAACATCTGCCTCAGAGCTCATACTAATGATACAATTAAAACTATATTTCAACAAATAGACATTACTTGTAATAATAATTTGGTACAGTACATATCTTGTAAATCCCTTTCAATTAGTACCAACAGTACCCACAAAAAAGAAGACGACAGCCAAAATAGTAAAGTGAAGGTTGATTCATTGACAGAAGTTGTTTTAGATAAGACTAAACTTTAATGTAAAATTAGGCAACAAATTCTGTTATCCAGTATGCAAAATAGCAGAATTGCACTCCTGCAGGTGTATGATTATATAACAGGACAAGGAGCCATGTACAATTATTTATTTGAGAACGGGGTCTCCCCCTCCACCCCTATGTTATTTTATGTTTGTTTATTTATTATTTATGTATATAAATGACAGCGAAAGCCATGTGTTTTGTTATTGTTTTGACGGCGTAGCCAAATTTTTTGTTTTGTAGAACTACCAAACTCACTTTTTTTTACTGATCAAAGAATCACAAAGATGGGGAGTAAATTATGGGGTTTAAGAGGGAAGAATATATTTAAAACATTGGCTACTACTCTTTAAAGTAAACTCCTTTGTTTTGTACAAGAAATAACGTCTCGAAACATAAATATGGTACTCAACTTTTTCAACAAAAAGAGGGTTCACAAAGTCATTAATTAGACTGATAATAACTGCAAGTGCTACAGCCATAAAAAACAAAAATGTGTGAAAAGTCATTAACACATTTTTTTGAAGAGGAATTTCCTGTGTGTTAGTAGTGTATTTGTATTTAGGCAACTCAACATCATGCTGCTCAGAAAATGAATGTGCTTCTCATAAGTGGAGCCGATACCAGACCAGTGGCAATATTCAAACTGTCACATCGACAACCTCTCACAACCACCAAGGATTAGAATTTCTACACAGATGGTTCATAGATGGCTTCACTAGGCTGGTACTGTATGAGGTAATGAGTGTACCTCTGACACCCCAACACATACAGCAACCTTTGAGATGGGCTGGGAAGCTTGTCAGGTGGAACGTTAAATCAGGGATAGATATAAAACTCCTACTGCATAGCAGTTTCACCTATTCCAGGTTTTACTACAAGCTTGATTAGCCACAGTGTATACGTTTGTCCTATTAAACGCATAGTGAAACTAGGAATGGATCAACCTGCTCTGCTTATTTTCCTCCTTGTTATTGATTGAACACCAGATTCTGTCTTCATTTACTGACAGCTGTGCCAGGGTCAGGAGACAACATTGTGAACGTTTCTTGCATGCATGCTGCAGAACACAATAGATAGAGAGGAGGATTTGTCATGGAATCAACATATAGTACAGGAACGGACAGATCTCAGTGTCATCAAGAACTGCACACTCCTTGCTGTTAGGTACTGTGATGAGATCTTCAATACAGTTCTGGGCCACATCAAGCGAGGATTATCACTGCTTATCTTGAACAGGAAGCAATCGCAAGGATGGATTGGTCAATGAGATCTCTAATAATTTGGTCGCATATGAAAAAAAACTGTTTGTGTGATCATCAATTATATTTTTGTAGCAAGTGTGCAACTGAAGCATTCACAACATCAAAAAATAAAGAAAGAAAATGCATTAAACGCATTACATTTTGAGACCTGTGGCATGTTAGACAGTAAGTGTACTTACTTTTTTTTTTTTTTTCTTTTAACTGCAAAGGCAGTAATAGGAAAATAAAATAGAGGCTCACACACACAGCAATTGAGCTATGGGAGAACAACAGTCACCACGCCAAACAGGTGAGCTGTAATAATTGTATTATTATTGTTATTACCAGTGCACAGAGTAGGCAGGCTGAACAAGCTGATGGATTAAACAAGCTGTCGGATTCAACTCAACAGCGAGGCGCAGCAGAGTTGGGTCCTGGTGGAGGAATCATGCGGTTTTTTTTTGTTTTTTTTTTTTGAACTGCAAAGCAGTAAAATAAAAAAAAAAAACACATGCATGCATGCACACAACAGAAAAACTGTGAAGGTATCCGAGGTACCGAAGCAGCGGTGCCTACCCAACCATGTGCAGTCACCCACCTGGTCAGTGAGCAGCATGCTCAGTTAGTTTGAAAAAGAACAGAGCATAAGGGAGAACACACTTATTTTTTTTGAAAGCCCAAAGCACTGAGGTGGGCGCATTGAGACAGCCAATAAGGTCTATTGGACAGCGGGTCAGGCTAAAGCACAGCCCCGATGGAGGAACACACAGGTTATTTATTTATTTATTGTTTTTAGTGTTCTCCCTGAAGGTGTACAGGCAGTCACACTCATACGACGGACAGACAAGAAAAGATGATCTGCGACACAAGCGAAGCAGACTGTAAGAAGGAAAAAGACACTCAAAATGGAGCCACTGATTCGACGAGAGCTGCCCCTCACCATGAATTTAAGGGAATTGCAGTCAACTCAGAAGAGCTCTTTTTGAAAAGCACACTCTGGTTAGTGACACAGAAGCGTACCTTACCATAGGTGAGAGGCAAAAGAGGATGTGAGCTCTGCAGAGCGACTACTTATTCCCTCAGCAGGCGAGACTGAGGACGTTACTCCATGGAGGGGCCTATCGACAGCTCTGACATAAAATTCTCAGCGATACCTACCTAAGGCAGACATATTCCAAAAGTACTGCTTGGTGGTCATCTTCGAATTGAAAGAGAACCATATTAAATACTGTTTACAATGTTCCAAACACATTACTTTTACAATGGGATATGTCACTTGCTCTTTCAGGATCCCTTGGTAATGTCATATCTAAATCAGTGACCTGAAATATATGTATGCACAGCACTAGTTCTGACATTTCATTTAGAGTACCTGTGTACAGTTTTACAATACCCCCACCCCCCCTTTTTTTGAAATGCCAGACATTGTTGCAGTAAAAAAAATAGCGCTTGATCGTTTACATAAAACAGCCCTTACTTTGCTGAGCTCAAGAACTGTACAGTTGTCTAAAATAAATAAATACATAAATTAATACACAACCTCTCCTGTGTGTACAGTAAATATGTCCTATAAGGTTGGGTTAAGTTTTTAAGTTCACTTATTCTGTTAAGTGTATTTGTGTATTTCACATTTTATAAATATTGGCCCCTTTGATAATTTAGCAGTATATAGATCCGATGCTGTTTAGATCAATAGAATAGACCCCTCTGACTTTCATTAAAGATGGAACACCTGTTATTAAAGTCACCGAAAAGGTTATTAAATTCAACCTTTAACTGTCTGGTGTTTGCTATTCCGATTACAACCTACACATTTGCTATAATTTGATGAGATAAAAATCTATAAAAGCTAGAGCATTACTGTTCGAAATACTGAGGGGGTGTACTTTTTTTTTTAATCAGATAAAATGAGGACTTTGATGGTTCCACGTTACCTAGCCTGTTCCGTATGTATTGATGAGCTAGTGGCAGGTGTATTAAAATCCAAAACTCAACACAGTGTTAGGGTAACATCCTAATGTTAGGGCTCATCTAGTGTAGGAAAAAATTGTAATAAACAAAAGTACTGGCACCCTACACTTAATATAAGATAATTCCAAGAAAACATGTTGAATACAAGCATTTATTAAACATTAGCTACTAATTAACATCACAAAGACCAAAATACCAAGTTTCTGGTAGTTTAAAAAACTATATATATATATATATATATATATATATATATATATATATATATATATATATATATATATATAAAACACTTAAGCCAGTGCTCCAGATAAGGGGTGTACCGTTATAATTCAAGACTAAAAACAGCCATTTAGCCATTTATGATTCTTAAAGCATTTTAACTAACCTTTAACACAATAATGGTACAACTACATAGTCATTGTAGCTTGGCTTGGTAAGTTTTATGACACCTTAGGAGACCAGACAATCAGATAGCATTTTGGAAGGCAAGTTTCAAAGAGTTAACACAGTTTTTGGCCTGTGCCTTGGTCTAATCAACAAGCTTTGAAGTAGATCTGGTTAAGAATGTTCTGGAATTGGCGTTAACAACACAATCACATGGCATGCCACACAGACAACAGTCTGAATTAAATATCTGGGAAATGCTTATATTAAAATTAATTTAACCATTAATTTCTTTGACATTGTTGTTTGTTCTTGTCTTGAGCACTGCATTACCCCTACACCTGCGCACTGCAAACCATTTCTCCACAGTGTGTGACTTTTCTTACTACGCTTGTAGTGTTAAACTTGGTGCCTTGACGGTCCGCCTTAGGGCTTTCAGACGCAGTCGTAAGTACACTACAAAGCATTAGAGCCTCCACAAGGTCGTTGTACAATTACAAATGGAAATATTTTCAAGATTGGTGTCTGACACGGTTTCATGACCTGATCTTTTGCCATATAGCGGTTATCCTCCAATTCCTGCAAGAACTGATGGAAGGGGGAAAATGCCCTTCTATGCTTAAAATGTACCTTGCAAGGTTATTTGCTTACCATTACTGGTTACGTCCACCTAGGAGGGACGTCCTCCCCGAACGAAGCCTAGACAATGTACTGGAGGCTCTCACTAAGGCCTCCCATTTGAGCCCAATCACTCCATAGAGCTGAAACACCTCTCTATGAAGACAACCTTTTTATTAGCCATCACCTCCACCAAGCGGATCAGTAATTTACAGGCTCTGTCATTACACAGCTCCTGTATGCGTGTCTGGAACGAAGGAAATGGTAACATTGCGCACAAACCTTGCATTCCTCCTTAAGGTGGTGACGGCTTTCCATTTAAATCAGTCAGTGGAGCTAGAGGCTTTCCATCCCTCTTCATTTTGTTGGGAGGAGGATCAGAGACGGAACTACCTCTGCCTGGTTCAGGCACTGAGATGCTATGTTGACAGATCTAGAGCTCTACATCAGTCTGACCAACTCTTTGTTTGCTATGGTGCAAGGACCCTGGGCCAAGCCCTCTTAAAACAGTGGCTGTCTCACTGGATTGTGGACACAGTTTCAACTGCATATATAAGAGGAGTGGCGACATCATGGGCCCTCTTTTGAGGCGCCTCACTATCAGATATATGTACTTGGCTAGCTGGGCTACCCCGCATACTTTCACCAGGTGCTACTGACTTAATGTGGTAGATCCCTCTATACCTTCATTTGACACAAGGGTCCTTGAGGTTGCTAACTCTGGTTTTGCGGTTTCGAGATGTTTTACCCTCATACCATTACTGGTAAAGGACCATTTATTAAAAACTGACACTTATTTGTAAATGCACCCACTGTTTGGACATTCCATTATTCCCACATCTACATCTTGACACTTCTGCTGACAAATTTCTGGGAGTGATTACTACTGACTGTTAAGCAATTTCAAATTTTTGTTCATGACAAATATTGGCACCATTACATTAAAAGTCTGTAAAGCATGTCATAGAACAAATTAAAAATACATTCATTGATTGAAAACAAAAGAGGTAATTATTTCCAACATCTGTTGAAAAAGTACATTTTTGAAACAGAGCAAATGATGGTCAAGACAAAGAAATTGGATTCATGTTTGAGAAAACACTCGTATTTGACTACAATAAAGGACAAGGCACAGAACATTATCTGAAAAAGCATAATAGTGGACCACAGTATGTTTGGAAAAAAAAAGTTTTATAAAATGGTCAAATAAAATCCAGCTGTGGCTAATCCCGTAGGGTGATTAAATTTGGTAGCTAGGGGTGCTCCCATTTACCATTAAACAGTGATACATTCTTAAATGTTTCTTTGCTGTACATTTTCCTTAACTTAAGGTGGTATTAGGATAGGGTTCAAACAAGAGTTTTTTAAGACCTTCCAGAAGACAAAGGCAAGTCTCTGAAAAGTTATTGAGAAGTAGATATGCCAAGGTACAGTACATGTCTGGACTTTGTATTGAAGTGTTTGTTGCACAAAATGGCAGATTAGAAATACACACATTATCAGAATTATTAAACAAACAATGCTTAAGATTGTTTATTTTATTTGGAATGATGCTAACACAACTTAATAAATTACTCTACTGTTAACTTGCTGAGCACACTTACTGTTTTGTACTTTTGTAAAAAATAATCTGAATATAATAGCAAACCCAGGACAATCTAACAATTTTATTGTTTACTGTTTTTCCGGTGTGTCTGGTAACCCTATTCACATCACAGCACTTACAGTCATACACTTTAAAAAATAAAGCCTGTACATTTAAATTGATTAAACTTCCTCTTCCACTACCATATTACTTTTAAACAAAAGACTGTATTTGCCCAGTGAAGGAAATCTTTCATTTACTTAGTAACTTACTGTAATTATGTGTTTAATTCTTGATATAGAGGTACCCACAAAACCAAACATGTCCTTATATTGATTATATCAAAATAAAAATCACAGGTTACATTTGTAGATATGTGTGAAAAACAACATTCGGACAAAAAAGTTTTGTGGCAACTAGGCTTATTTATCCCAGGTGAATTACAATATGTATTTTCACATTATAGCACAAATATAAAAGTCTGTTTGTATTTTGGAACCCTCTGCCTCTCTCAGCGCTCTGTCAAAGATATTGTTTGGTTCCTGTTCCTGTTGTCTGTGCATGTTTGATGCTGACAACAAAAAAGTTCTACTACTAAACCGCCTGAGAGTCAGCTTAAAAGTGGCTCACGTAAACGGTGTGTCACACTTATAGAAAGGTAAAAATGATGAGTACATCCCACCAGTTGTGGTAATCTCTAGCTAACAAAAGTGTGTGGTATATCTGGGGGGGTGGGGGGTTATGGTGCTGAATACATCTCTCGCCTTTCTATTTTTTTTGTTGTGAAAAGAGCAGATTTCCATGCACAGGAATGGAAAATAAAATAATAAACACGGGTTTTGGACTGAAGTTGCATGTGCACAAAACACACAACTTAAGCTCATTTTACTGGCGCAATACTTTGTGGCTGTTTTCTTCAAGATGGATGGGGTAATAGATAATGAGATATAACCCATGTATTACAAGATACATGCCATTGAATGTAAAAATATACCTATTTTCATCGATTTCTCCAGTTAGACAGCAGGTCCTGTTAACAATTGTGTCCCTAAATCAGTATCCTGGAGTTGTCCACCAGTATTATTCACTGCACAAAGATGTGTTGGATGTTGGGCATCTAAGTGGTAGATACGTACTGTACCTTAAAGTCATTGATATCTTTGCCATAGTTTGTAGTTTCTATACTGTTCGGTATCAAATGAACGCTTACTTCAACGTGTTTTCCAGTTTGATTGCGGAATGGTTTAAAGTTTTTTGATTACCTCTCTCAAAGAATTCTGAACCTTTGGAACTTAGGCAAAGTCATTTTTTTGTTAGATATATATATATATATTGTAGTCAGCTTTCATTGTATTGTATAAGTGTACTGTGATAGATTGTCCATCTCCAGACTTGGGGTTCATTATTGTAAAAATATTTTTCTCTCAGTTTCTACACAATTGATGTACATGTATAAACCACTCACTCAAACTGACAAAGCCCACACATTTATTCAAGCAGCGTACTATTAAAGCAGGCCTAACATTTCCACAAGGCTAATGTGCACCCCCGTGACCTCTGATTGGTGGGCTTGTGTACAGTCATGCGGCATAGCTGAAGCACTGAGGAGAACTTAAAAATATTAAAAAAAACAAGAAGCTGTGGTCAAATCAAATTCGATAATTAACTGCCAGTCCAGTTTTGTGAAATATACAGGCTTTCTAACAAAAACGAACAAACAAAAAAAACGGATTAAGACTTTGAAAATGTGGCCCCATGTGTTTCATGTTTTTTTTTTTTTTTTTTAGAACTACACTGTGGGTTCTTTGCACGGAATAACATCTGCACACAAGCTGATTCCTTAAGCGATTTATAATGAAAAACATAACCAGAAACACAGGTCCACAAAAAATGTGAATAAGTAGTGTTTGTCAAAATTACTCCAGTCTCTGCTAATAATATCCATTGTTTTTATACATGTTTAAATTTATTCTAATCTTTTTTGCAAACTTTTTTTTTTGTTAAACACTCACCCCATCAACATCGCATAGGCACAATCATGAACACCATTTAATGGTGAAGAAAGAGGGGTGGGCTCACTGCAGTCTTTAGGCAAGATGGTCCGATACAGAACAAATAATAAATGCTGAAAAAAATAAAATAAAAATCAAGTCACTGAAATCATAATATGACATACCATACAAAAGATACCAGCAATTTAAAATTAGTGTAGTCAACTAAGTCCTGTGGACAACTGAGCTAACTTTTGCAACATGCCCATTTATATATAGTAATATTTAAAAAAGAATTAGATCAGCTTGTCCGATGGCAAAATTACAAAATCAGTCTGGACAATAAAAATTATTAATGTAGGCTAAAACAAAGTTTTGCTCAAAACCTAAAATAGGCATTTACTTGAAATTCTAGGAGAATATTTGATTTTAAATAAGAGTTACATTTGCGTGCAATGTGTATGTGTGACAGGGAGTGTGAGAATCTGAGCTGCAAATCTCCCTCCCGACCCAAGAGGGCACTAAGCAGAGGTACTTGCATGCCTGTTCAGAGTGGGCCGGGTTGGAGGGAGGGGCGGAAAAGGAAGTCGGCCATCTTGGTGCAGGGTGGAATTACCATATTAGGGGACAAAATCACTGTGATAAGCTGTGTTGCATTAGACAACTGACAGGTGTGCTGAGTCGCGCTGATCATGGGGTGGAGTCCCCTGGTATATAAGGGCTGTCGTTTTGTAAGTGCAAGGCTTTTGCTGAGGTAATACTGGAGCTAGGTTCCTGAGCTGTGTGTTTGTTTATTTGGGTGTTTTTTGTGCTACGTGTTTGTGTTTATTGTCAGAGTGATCACTGACGCCAAGGAGCTGCCGCACCACTTCCAGCACTTTTCACCTTGGACACCACACACCCCGGACAACAGAACTGGACACTTAAGCACCTGAGCACCTGCACTTTTCACCACCCCAGAAGTGCACCCAAGGAGTTGAGAGGGACTCGCTCTGTTGGAACTTACGATTTATATTTTTGTTGCTTTGAGCTTTTTTTGTTAATAAAGTTCCCCCTACCATTGTGGTAGGGTATTTGCAAATTCAAAAGTGACTCTGTGACGTCTGCTCCACACCCACACCCACTGCACCGTCACATTTGGTGTTCAGAAGAGGGATCACTAGAGATGGATCCGACTACCTTGGCGATGTTATTGACAATGCTGGACTAACAGAGGGAGGATGCTGAGTGGAGGAGGGAAGCCCGGGAGGTGAAGAGGCAGGAGGAGCTCGCTGCCCACTACACTTCACTCATCCAGACAGTGGCCCAGCTGCACCAACCTGGTGCGGGGCCAGCAGCGGTAGGGGAAGATGGACTCCCCATAGGTTCGGTTCCCAAGCCGAAGCTGCAGAGGATGCTACCGGAGGAGGACCCGGAGTCTTACCTGGTCATGTTTGAGCACGTGGCACTAATGGCTAGGTGGCCCCAGGAGTGGTGGGCCCTGCAACTGGCCCTGTGCTTAACAAGCGAAGTCCAGGCAGCCTACCGGGCTCTGGACAACACCGCAGCTCAGGATTACAAACTGATTAAGCAGGCCATCCTCCGGCAGTACAACATCACCGGGGAGACCTACCGCTGCGGTTTCGTGAGTACCGAAGGCCTCTGGCTACCCACCCCCACGTGGTAGCACAACAGCTGAAAGATCAATCTGACCGGTGGCTCTGCCCTACCAAAAAATCGGGCCAGGAAGTGGCTGAGCTGATTAACATCGAACAGTTCACAAGCGTGATGGGGGCAGAGACCCGGAATTGGATTGTACAGCACCGGCCCACCACGCTGGAGGCGGCCATCAATCTGGCTGAGGCCTTTGAAGACGCGTTGTCGCCCTCCTCTGCATCAACCCCTCCCCCTCCCAAGAATCGGATCCAGCTCCCCAGCCCACCTCCACCTTCACTGAGACCATCCTTGACACCCGTTCCAGCACGTGCCCCAATGGGCCACCTCCCTCCCAAACAGTGGAGGCCGAGGATGGCCCCTAGCTGGGGTATAACAGGGGGTTCATCTCCCCCGCTTGCTCAAGGGCAGTGGGACAGGTCGGCTCCCTTGGTGTCCTCGGCCCCGGTCTGCTGGAGATCCCACGAGCCAGGTCTCATTCAACGATTCTGCCTTGCAGCGATGGAGTGTGATGTGGCTTCCCACTACCCGGCTCTCGAAGCAGGTAAGTCCTGGGGAAAGGGTCGGAAGGGGCCTTGTGTCATTGCTGTGAAGATTGGTAATAAGAGTACCCATGCCTTAGTTGACTCAGGATGTGGGCAAACTATGATTCGGTCTGCTCTCGTGGAAGGTACATCTTGGCAGCCACATGCCCAGGTGGCTATTTCCTGTGTTCATGGAAAAACCAAGGTATATCCGACCACAAAATTATATGTCACTTTGGGAAGTCGGACAGACCTCGTAGTCTTGGCTGTCGCGGACAGTCTGCCCTATCCTGTCATTTTGGGGAGGGACTGGCCATGTTTCAAACAGCTGTTATTGGGTGAAACAGGGCCAGCCCTGAGTAAGGTAGTAGTTGCAAAGGAGGATCGTATTGACCAGATTTTTCTGATGCAAGCTGAAGTGTTCTCGTCTTGCTTCTGGCCCCGAAAAACAAAACGAGAGCGACGGGCTGAGAAGTGGGAGGGGATAGCAATGAGACAAGAGTGGGGCTTGATTGTAGAAACTTCTGTGTCTGTTAAAAGGTGAGGAAAGGGTACAGGGGTGATGCGGTTGGCACACGATATACCTTTTTCAGGGCACCTTGGTTCTGAAAAGACGCTGGATCGAATATTGGCTCTGTTTTATTGGCTTGGGGTATGTGGCGAAGTGAGGAAATATGTAGCGGCATGCCCTGAGTGTCAAAAGGTGGCGCTCGGTCGAGTTCACCCTATTAATTTCATGTCTAAATATATTGTTCAAGTTTATAAATTATTGCAAATCCGCTCCATCCACATGTCAGTTTACCATCTGCAGACTGACAGCTTGGTGGAGCGGTTTAATCAGACCTTAAAACAGATGCTGAAGCGGTTTGTGAACCAAGAACAGAAAAATTGGGCAAGGCTTCTCCCATACCTTCTGTTTGCAGTGAGAGAGGTGTCACAGAGCTCAACTGGGTTCTCCCCGTTTGAGCTGCTGTACGGAAGACAACCCCTAGGCATTCTTGACCTAATAAAAGAAGGGTGGGAGGAGCCTCAAAATGAAACCAAAAATGTAGTCAGGCACGTAATGCTGTTGAGAGAGTGGCTAGAAATAATTGGCAAACTGGCACATGATAACTTAAAACAGGCTCAGCATCGCCAGGAGCGACATTGTAACAAAAATGCATGGATTTGGACCTTTCGACCTGGGGATAAGGTGATGTTGCTCCTGCCCTCAAGCGAATCAAAGCTGTTTGCAAATGGCAGGTAAATTATGAGATTTGGCAACTCGACCGCCGGAATAAAACAAATTTACCACATTAATTTTTGAAACCCTGGAGGGAAAGGGAGGCCCTGTTCATTGCGAGAGATAGTATCGAGAATGATTTTGGTCCTGACATTCATCCCCCTAGCAATGCGAAGGTGGTAGTGGGGGATCAATTAGTTCCCAGTCAAAAGCAAGAGATACAAGAGTTAATTGGGAAGTTCGGTGATGTTTTTTCTGATGTGCCAGGTAGAACGAATATAATCGAACATGCTGTTGTTACTTCCCTAGGTGTGAGGGTGCGAGAGAGACCGTACCATATCCCTGAAAGTCAGAGGGGGATGGTGAGCCAAGAAGTAGCGGATATGTTGGTTGGAGTCATAGAGCCTTCATATATTATGGGTAATAGTCAGGTGAAGCTGATGCCCTCTAAAGTCCAGGCTTTGGTGGACACTCCGATTCCGAAGACCAAAACCCAGGTGCACTTCGGCTGCACTCTGAGGAAAGGGATATGTGACAGGGAGTGTGAGGATCTGAGCTGCAAATCTCCCTCCCGACCCAAGAGAGCACTAAGCAGAGGTATTTGCATGCCTGTTCAGAGATGGGCCGGCTTGGAGAGAGGGGCGGAAAAGGAAGTCGGCCATCTTGGTGCAGGGTGGAATTACCATATTAGGGGACAAAATCATTGTGATCAGCTGTGTTGCATTAGACAACTGGCAGGTGTGCTGAGTCGGGCTGATCATGGGGTGGAGTCCCCTGGTATATAAGGGCTGTCATTTTGTAAGTGCGAGGCTTGTTGAGGTAATACTGGAGCTAGGTTCCTGAGCAGTGTGTTTGTTTATTTGATTATTTTTGTGCTACGTGTTTGTGTTTATTGTCAGAGTGATCCCTGACGCCAAGGAGCTGCCGCACCACTGCCAGCACTTTTCACCTTGGACACCACACACCCCGGACAACAGAACTGGACACTTAAGCACCTGAGCACCTGCACTTTTTACCACCCCAGAAGTGCACCCAAGGACCTGAGAGGGACTCGCTCTGTTGATTTATATTTTTGTGGTAGGGTATTTGCAAATTCAGAAGTGACTCTGTGATGTCTGCTCCACACCCACACCCACTGCACCGTCACAGTATGGCAGTGTTAATTTAGTCAGCGTTTTTTATTTTTGTCATAGTCTATTCAACGACAACATGTGCACTTTTAAGGCCTCTAATACACCGGACGCAACGCAACAAGTGAATGTGTCATACAACAAAAAGCACCACGACAAAAAAATACATAAAACATGTATTTCTGACACGAGACGTTCACACTGCCTGCGATGCGACAGGTGACACTAAAGCAATGCAAAAAAAATAAAAAATAGGAATGTCTATTTTTGAGATTTTGTTGTGCAGCAGCTAGGGCACTGACCACTAAGAAACAGCTTCCCTTGCATGCCTTCAGTAAACATGGCAGAAGCAAAGATAATTCTTGCAGTATCAAAATTACAAAGACACAGCAATGAGGGAGAACATCTGGCAGTCCATTTCCAGGGAACTGGATATAGCTGATGTGTATAATTTGTTTACCTTTACTGAAATAAGTATTCTGAAAAGATATTTTGTTAACTGTATAACAGGACTAACATGTGTAGTTGTGTTCCAGCTGCTGCTACAATCAGAGGAGAGTCACTTATCATATTGTGCACACCTGTCAAACAGAGTAAAACACTTAAATATATTTGGGTGTTTTTTTTAATTTTTTATAAGTATTTATTGATACTTATGTAATAATATAATTATGAATAGAACGAAACATAAATAGTTTGAAGAACCTTACATTATGTAATTGACCTCTAATATAACTTAGATTGCACACTATACACTTGACTTATAACCTTTATAGTAAAACAAAATGAAAAATAAATATAAAAATTTTTATACCATTATTTATATATATATATATATATATATATATATATATATATATATATATATATATATATATATATATATATATATAAAATCAGGGTTCTCCCCAGGAATTCTGTACAGCCGGGCAGCAGAACATTATAGCTGGGAGCACTTTTAACAGAAAAATAAACTTGGCTTACCTCATTTTGTTTGTCTTGTTTGTTATGCCTCTCTTAATGTTCTGTGTATTGTACGGGTACGGGGCATATCTTTAGTATGTGTATGGATGTGTGTGCTTTATTGTGGGTGTATGCGCGTGTGTCCAGAGTGTGTGAGCGTGTAGTGGGCAGGTCTCCAGGAGGCTATAAGTAGGGGGGGGGGGGGATAGCCATGAGCGGGAGGGTGTATGGACTTGAATGAAGGACTGTATGAGAAGAAAGCGAGTGAAAGTGTAGTAAGAGAGAATCAGTTAGTTTTATATTTATTTTGCCATGAAATCTGGTCCAGACAGGGAGTCGCTGTTCGTTGGATTCATTTTAGTTAACGATTACAAATTTATAGTCAGGTGAAGCTGATGCCCTCTAAAGTCCAGGCTTTGGTGGACACTCCGATTCCGAAGACCAAAACCCAGGTGAGATCCCTCCTCAGGTCAGCTGGTTATTACCGTAGGTTCCTCCCCGAGTTCTCCACTACTGCTACCCCGTTAATGGATCTCACCAAGAAGCAGGCTCCAAATTTGGTAAAGTGGTCAGATGACTGTCAGGGGGCTTTTGATGTGATAAAGAGGCGAATGTGTGAAGCTAAAAATGTATTTCAAATCCCATCTGGTCTTCCTGAATCTGTTTCAACTCCATAGCACAGAATGCTACTTTGGTGTCAGGTGGGATTTGTACAGCGCCTGCCACGAGGGATGAAACAGAAACGAGGGATCAAGATGAGGGACGCGAGAGAGATGAGAGGAGACAAGCTGCGAGCCAGACTGGAGGAGCTGATAGCTGAGCTGAGGGTCAGGAGCGACTCTAAAACGTGCACCGCATGGGGAGAGAGAGAAGCAAGAACCCTTGGGCCAGGATAAATGAGGGATCAAGTTGGTAGAGCTGGGAGAACGACAGTCTGCCACGCAGGTTGAGGGGCATTGCATCATCATCGTCAAAGAAGAGGGAGGTTCTTCGCAGACCGCAACAACGTCATCGAGCACAGAGAATGTGCGGTGTGGGGGGAACATGATGCCAGGGACAAGTCACCGGATAGTGAAAGTGAGCCAATATGACAGTAGATCCTCGTGGGAGGTGTACCACATCAAGTTTGGAATGGCAGCACTCACTAATGGCTGGGGGCCGACGGCGAAGGCTGGACAGTTGATAGCTGCGTTCGAGGGAGAAACGTTGCAGCTTCTGCTGGACCTGGGCCCAGATGAGGTGGTCCAGCACGTGGTGCTACCCACAGCTCTTGAGTGTCGTTTTGGGAGAGTTCAGCCCACAGTCTGCCTGTAGCTGACTAACTGCATTAGAGGCCCTGGAGTGAAACTGGGCATACTGGTGGATGATGTCCAGTACTTGGCCTGGAGGGGGTACCCCATGATCCCTCCAGCCACCCAAGAGGCGGTGCTCGAGGAGGGGGAGCAGGATGGTGCCTCCGGAAGCGAGAGGGGCAAGCAGAAGAGACAACCCGAGCACACACTGCCTAGAGCTCGCATGGCCCAAGCAGAGGAAGAGGAGGCCCTGTACAGCACCGTCGACCCCACCTGGCCTGCGGAGCTTATCACTCTCATTAGGGCAACGATCACCCACCTATGTTGCCACTTCCCAGCAGCTGCAGCACCACCACGCCTGACACAGCAACCACAGGGAAACGCCAAGGGGCCTGCATAGATGGGACAATGCTGGCCCCAACCCAGTCCCCTTCATCGTAGACACACCCAGCTGCAGTCCCCGCCACCAGGACCCATCCATGTAGCCGAGAGAGCGGGGCATCGCTCCCCCTGGAAACAGCCGACCACAGACAGTGCCAGGCCGCTATAGCAGTAGGAAGGACCACTGCTGGGGACTTCTGCCACATCCCCGTCCAAATTGAGGTCCCATGCACTGCTCTTGTGGACACCGGCTCAACGGTGACTCTCATCCACCCCAATGTGCTCCCTGCCGGGGTCTGGCTGAAACCTACTTTGCAGTTGTGCACTGCGACTGGAGAGCTAGCACCAATGCAAGGTAAGAGCAACCTTGCTTTCGAAGGGGCTGGACAGACAGTACACCACCTTGTCTGGGTAGCAGCTGTACAGGACCCCTGCATACTGGGCCTGGACTTCCTGTGCTACAAAGGCGGACAGATAGACTTCAGGACATTGCACATACAGGGGTCCCAGCTTTGGCTTTAGCTAACCCGAGGGGACCAGCCTCCCTCCTTGGACCGCTGGGTCAGAGTCGGGACAACTCGACTCAGGCTTTGCCGAGGGCACTACGAACCGTTGTAGCAAGACAGGAGACCTCAGTCCTTCCCCGGGCTCCAGTGTAGTGGTGTTTCTGCATCGTGAACGATGTGATGGAGAAAGGGGGAAGATCCCCTTCCCCGCATCAACAAGTTCCTGGACCGGCTGGTCATCTCTAGATGGTTCTCTTTGCTGGACCTCCACAGCAGCTACTGGCAGGTCCCGCTGGACCCCTCTGCACGCCGGAAGTCTGCCAGTTACACCAATTAGGAAATATTAATATATTTGGAGGAAGCCTTAGTAATTAAAGAGGTAGGAGAGGAGCTCCTTATTTTTTTTATTTTTTAGTATTATCATTCAAATTGTCTGCTTTAACTTTGAGTTAGAGCTCTGATTTTTTTTGCAAATACGGGACATTAAAAGTGATTGTAAAATGGCAGGTGACAATGTTGTCAATAGGCTGTTAAAGGTTCCCTTTAGAACCCTCAAATTCACTGAGAAGGTTTGTATAAAATCTAAAGGTAGGCCTAAGCCTGAAATAACTCACAGCCAACAAGTGGGTACTGGGAACAGCAGAGTGTTTAATTGTCAGTGGTATGAGTCAAGTGGCTGACAAGGAGCAGAGCTGCAAACCGCCTGTTTTGCTGGCTGTGTTTACGGTTAGGTTCTGAAAATTATTCCCCAACATGGGCAAAATACGGCTACTGTGATTTCAAGAACTTAGATAGGTCTGTGAAACGTCACTCTAAATCAAAGGAGCATGTCAGTGCTGAGGTGAGATTGAAACTGCTGGGACAAACTTGCATCGAAGATGTAATAGATGAAGGGGCACGGATGCAAGTTGCAAAACACAATGAAAACGTGAGGAGGAACAGGGCTATTCTTAAACGCCTTATTGATGCAACCACTTTCTTGGGCCGACAGGAGTTAGCTTTCAGAGGGAACAACGAGAGTGAAGATTAAGCCAACAAGGGAAACTATTAGGAGCTCACAAAGGTAATCGCGCTATGATGAATTACTTGCAACTCATTTAGAGCAGTCTATTGTTTTTACTGGAATGTTGAAGACAATTCAGAATGATTTGATTTCTTCCATCTCATAGTCAGTGCTGGGGGAGATAAAAAAACAAAGTAAAAAATGTCCCTTTTTTTGCATGGCAGATTGATTAAACTACTGATATTATCTGGCTTTCTATCGTTGTGCAATACTTGGATGAAGCTGGAAGTATTCAAGAGCATTTCCTCGTTTTTTTTTTTATGTAACTAGTGGACAAGATGTGCAGACAGTTTTCAATCTTGTCAGTTCAACAGAGTTTGATTATGGGGAAAAACTTGTTGCACAGATGTACAATGGAGCTGCTGTGATGGCATCTCAATTAAACAGGCTACAAGCTAAAGTAAGGGAAGTGGCTCCCAGCGCTGTCTTTGTACATTGCTATGCTCATCGTCTCAATCTTGTATTAAGCCAAGGGGTAAAATGCATTACACAGGCTAGAGTATTCTTTGCAACACTCGGGGGATTCTCTTCTTTTTTTTCGAAATCCACAAAGAAGGTAACTTTGTTGGAAGAAACTGGCTGTGCTCATCTGACAAAAAATGCGCTGGAACTTCACTTCAAGGGTTGTCAGTACAATCGCAAATAACCAGGCCAAACTGCTTGAGACATTCGCATGAATCGTCAATTCACAAGACATGGATGATGATGTCACCAGGGCAGCTAGTGGGTTCATTAGAATTCTCGAAGATTTCAAATTTTTGTTCCTGCTTTTCACATTCCACCAGACTTTCTCTGACGCTGATTTAGTTTTTTAAGGCAATGGATGTTGTATTCTGCAAAAACAGGATCAATAATCTGTTTCGTTCTACAGAAGAGAAAAAATGTGAAGCAGCTTTATGAGAAAGCCGAACGGCTGAAAACAGAGCTTCAGGTTTTTTATTCGGACAGGGAGTTACATGGCCAGTGTGGCAAAGGCAATGACCTAGACAAAGCTATGCACCAACTGTACAAGCTGATATGCTTAATAGCAACCATCGGAGCAACCTCAGCCGGTGCGGAAAAAAATTTCTTCTGCCTCAAAAGACAGAAGAGTTACACAAGGAACACAATGGGACAAGAACACCTCAAAAACCTGGCAGTTCTGTCAATTGAAAAGGGATTTCTGAAAAGAACCCTTGTTGGTACGATCGGATCATTGACCATTTTTCAACGCAGAAAAAGAGGAGGAGAGACTTTATCTTCAAGGTAATCAACAACTTAACTATTATAAATTTAAAATTGTAATTTTTACTATTCTGGATATTTGTATGTGATCTACATTATAGTTTAAATACATTTATAGCTGGGGGATTCTCTTTTTTTCTTCTAATTGGTGGTTAAGTGCAGAACAAGGAAGCACTAGCTATGGTGTAGCTCATGTAATTAATATAATTATTTAATTATTTAATTAACTATAATTCTCCAAAAAAAAACACATTTAAAACAAACAAGCAAACATGCTACCTGTAGTGTTGTATGCAGTATATATATATATATATATATATATATATATATATATATATATATATATATATATATATATATATATATATATACACACACACACACACACACACACACATACAGCTCTGGAAAAAATTAAGAGACCACTGCAAAATTATCAGTTTCTCTGGTTTTACTATTTATAGGTATGTGTTTGGGTAAAATGAACATTTTTATTTTATTCTATAAACTACTGACAACATTTCTCCCAAATTCCAAATAAAAATATTGTCATTTAGAGCATTTATTTGCAGAAAATGACAACTGGTCAAAATAACAAAAAAGATGCAGTGTTGTCAGACCTCGAATAATGCAAAGAAAATAAGTTCAGACTCATTTTTAAACAACACAATACTAATGTTTTAACTTAGGAAGAGTTCAGAAATCAATATTTGGTGGAATAACCCTGATTTTCAAGCACAGCTTTCATGCGTCTTGGCATGCTCTCCACGAGTCTTTCACACTGATGTTGGGTGACTTTATGCGACTCCTGGCGCAAAAATTCAAGCAGCTCAGCTTTGTTTGATGGCTTGTGACCATCCATCTTCCTCTTGATCACATTCCAGAGGTATTCAATAGGGTTCAGGTCTGGAGATTGGGCTGGCCATGACAGGGTCTTGATCTGGTGGTTCTCCATCCACACCTTGATTGACCTGGCTGTGTGGCATGGAGCATTGTCCTGCTGGAAAAACCAATCCTCAGAACTGGGGAACATTTTCAGAGCAGAAGGAAGCAAGTTTTCTTCCAGGACAACCTTGTACTTGGCTTGAGTCATGCGCCCTTCACAAAGACACCAGATTTAGCTGGCCAGTTAAATATTTAGCGAAATGTTTTAGGATTTATAAATTATATCTGAATGTACACATTTAAAAAAAAAACTTTATTTTCACAACATTTATAAATCTGAGAATAAATACAAGATTTAAGTTAAATCTGGAAAAAAATATTAATACTTTTTCTTTTAACACATGGCACCCCATGCTAGGGAGTGAACCTAGTATATTCTGTGTGAAAAATACAGTGTGAACTTAGTATATCCGGTGTGAAAAAAGTGTGTTTTTTTTTTTGTTTGTTTGTTTGTTTTTTTTCCAATAAACAGCTTAGCCATCCGGTTTTACAAAAAAGTACAAAAAAAAAAGTTTAGTACTCATGGAAGGAGTTAGGTTTTTGTTTTGTTTTATTTTAATTTCTGTAAATAATAAAAGTGCATGTGAGTGCTTCGAAAACGAGGTTCAGGCATATTTGAAACTGAGGGGGGAAAACAAAAGGCATCTGAAACTATTGCCTAGACTATGGTTCTTATCCGCCTACAGTACATGACTGATATGAGGCAATGTTTAACTAGGAACCATTTTGTCACAATTAGCAAAGGCCTGCTGCCTTGCCACCAGAATGTTGTGAGCTGACACTGTTAGCACCTGCAGCTCTATTCCAAACACATTAACCACAATACCAGCTCTGTGGTTACTCTTTTTCTAAGAACTGTATTTCAACACCTGCACTTCATAGCATTAAAAACAAGAGACTTAGATTATTAAAATGAAAACTTGGAAGACATTTAAAAACAATATATATTTTGTAGCCAATGGCATTAGTGTAGCAGCAGAAAGAGATTTTCTCTAAATTATTTTAACTTGCTGTCAATTAATTCAGTAACATACAGTGCTTAAAGTACAGATACACTGCTGCTGTAGAATAACCATTCAGTCCAGTAGCAAACCTAGCAGGAAGAGACATAAGACCAGCAGAACTCTTTGCAATGAAGGCACCATGTGCTAGAGACGCTGCCATGACCATGCACTTCTTTTGTTGATTGTTAATTTAATGATGGCATTATTTTAAATATATGTTATTTCTTTATAGTAAACAACAGGACATTTCTGAACTTGAAAATACATTTTCAAATGTTACTAAAATATTATTCCGTATTAAAATGCAGTTGTATCACAATTCTGGTTGCTGAAGACTACAAGCAAAGATGTTTTTTCATGATGCTAAAAAGATGTTTGATCAACATAACTGTGCATGGCATGTCCTCACTGCATAGGGAAGTTTACATCAGTTAGTTTTTGAGTATACATTTTGTACAGACAGAACTAATAATCACTGTTTAAACATTTTACCCGTTTCATTTTCAGACCCACAGGAAAATATAGGTGTTGACTGAGATATTAGACCCTCAGGTACTTTTCTGTACTGTGAAGAGAGTCATTCAAAAGTTATATTAAACCATAATTATCAAAACCACACATTTATATTTATATTTATGTATGCTGCCTTTTAAAGCCACACACAGAATACAATACAACACAGTATTGGTGAGTTAATGTTTTTTTTTTTTTTTTAATCGAAATAGTAGGTCGGTCGGTCGGTCGGTCTCTCTCTCTCTCTCTCTCTCTCTCTCTCTCTCTCTCTCTCTCAACTCTTTCTACTCCCTTTCACTGAGAGGCTGTCAGCTGTTATTTATATAGGGCTGGTCATTACCCTTGATTTCATGCAGATGTGCTAACACACACCTTGCTCCAATGCTGTTCTTCGGTCACAATCTGCTGATCTGTGCTCTGCTGGTGAGGTGATAAATGCATCAGTAAATGCATTAAAAAACATCTGTCAAGATGAAGATTTGTGGAATGAGCACTGCAGTGTAGCTGTAGATGTGCATACTACAGAGACAGAGAACCATGAGTATGCAGCTAGCTAATTCTGTTGTGTTTTCAGCAGTGGAACATTCAGACTCTGCAAGAACTGCTAAATCTGACTGCAGTCTGATATTAGAGAGACCTGTGTTAAACATTCTAGACAGAGCAGTGTCAGAGATGGGACCCAGATTTTCTAAGAGGAACCTGGATTTAATGAAGTCTTCGTCTTTCTAATTACATTGTTGTAGCTACACCTATGTTGCTTATAAAACTCAAAGATGCAAACTGTTCTGTTGTCTTTAAACTTCCTTATGGATATACAGGTACATTCCCTTTGCTACATAAGGAATTGCCTATAAGCTCATATTACTGCAACAAAAAATGACTATGTTTAAAAGTATGTGTCTAAATGGCGGCCCCTCTAAGAGGTTTACTGTCGTCATCACTTTGCCAAATCGTCTGATTTGGCAAAGTGCTGTATTGTAATTGGTACTTACAGGTTGATGCAGCTGCAAGGATTTCATTCGGTGACTTCGCTACAATGTTTTTGTCAACAACCAAGTGTTGCTTACCCCAAAGGTCCAACCAGACTGTGTAAAACTCAGAGTTCACTTGCACAGTAGAACATGCACATGTAGGTTACAAATAGAGTTTTATTTATTAATGTCGTGGCGCCGAGCTGCGTTGTCCCGCAGACTATCACAAAATTTAGAGAATCAGGGTTCAAGTTACTTCCTACGGCAGTGTTGTGTGCAGAGCAGTAGTAGTTCAGTCACAGGCAGTAATTTAGTTCAGAGTCTTTACTTTAGAAATGTTGCATAAAAACAGCAGCACATAAACAACAAGGCTTTTTAAAAACAGTTCATACCTCCGGCTATTCAAGTGTGGCGATATTGCAAACAAATCCAAAAACAAAGTACGTGGGGCAGTATCCAGAAACACAGAGAGTGTGTAAGTGTGCTAAAAGTGAACACAGTTAGAGGTAATAGTAGATTGCAATATTTAAAAAAAACAAAAGCGCAAACGTGCTACAGCTTCTACATATTGACTCAAGGTCCACATACACCCTTTCACCCAGCGGCCATCGTCCTTTTAGTTACCCACTTGACCTCTGACCTCTTCCCCCAAGTGAATAACATTTACCAGACATTTAATAATATATTTCCCCGTCAGTATTTCATACATTTTAAAAATACACATTAAAATCGAAGCAGGCAATTAAATAAATGGGTGTGTTCACTATGTCTAGATGGCTAAACCGTCACAATTAACTAATAGCACACAAGTTAATGAAGACTTCTGTGAAGCATACATGTTTGGGAAACTATCCTAAAAGACTGTAACAATTGTCTCTGTTCCAGTATAGATATGCATACCAGTCAGAAAATAAGATCAATCAAAGATTTAAAGAGGAGTGACATGTTATGCTTGGACCATAAAGCAAGTCTGATCATAAGTTTGGAGGAAAAATAAATACATATGTACATTTTTCAGGATATCAAGTCAGGTTATGGATGTGCAGATCTAACTGAAATATCAGTGTACAGAAGACTGCACAAAATAGATATGTGCTGGCCTTACTGATAATAAAGTACTTTTACTGTACATAACATAGCTACTTCCTAGTAAAGAGGTTTAGAGTCTTATTTTCTGCATTTGAAAGCCTACCATTTTCTTAGAGCCTACACATGAAAATTGTTGCCAAGGCCCTTGCTTGCATGTCAGTTGAGACTGCAGAAATACATTTTTAAAAACGTTATATACTGTAACCAAGGACAGTAAACGAATGAAGTGTTTTATAAAGTTAATAAATATATATTTTCTGAAATTTGTAAAAAGTCATCAAAGTTCCCTTTTTGTGATAATTATTCATTTCTTTGGACAAAGTACTTGAAATAAAAAGGAAATATAGTTAACTGAAATGCTGAAAGGCAAATGGTATCTGCTATTAAAAAAAAAAAAAGTATATTTATCTAGGTTGGCTTCCAGCTTAAACAAAAGAGCAGCATTGCATATAAACAAGAGGATGATAAAGCTGTGAATCAAGCTAATTCTAATACAAGATATATAAACTACATTAAACTGAGGTCAGGCTAAGACAGGTCGTGCTGTAGAGATCATTTATATAGGCACGCCTTCACGGTGATCAAAGAAAGGCACCCAAGGTTGCACATGAAAACCTGCTCTATCCTTGTGTCAAATTCAAATAAGGCCCAACTTTACGTTCCTGGCCTGGTCAGACCTCTGTATCATGATTTTGGGAGTTGTAAAACAGAAGTAAGTTATCTGACTCTATGTGTTTTCAATGTGTGATCTTCATGTAACTTACTGAAGTGGACTGTAGGGTACTTTCACCACTGCAGCAGAGGGCAGATATGTTTCAAAAGATATGTTTATTAATAGCTTTGAAAACAAAATGCCAATACAGTAAAATCCGATATGCATTTACCAAAGTGTGCATCTTTTTTAAATGGATATGTGAAGTCATGGAAATACATATTTATTAAGATTTACTGGAATTATTTTGTTCATACTGTACTTTAAAACATCACACCAGACATACTGTCATTTCAATACTGAAAAAAACACTTCACCAATAATAATCCATACACATGTATGTGGGTTACTTAGGATTTCTAGGAATAAATGTTCAATTTCTAGCTGGTCTGATTACTAAGTTTCACAGCTTACAGTAATACTGATACAGTTATATCACAGGGTTTTTTTTTATTATTGAAATAAGTTTTTTAACAGTCATAATTAACTGTGCTAACTGTTTTAAATAGAAATATGTGCCCAGTGTTCTATGGACAGTAGGTTTGTAAGTTAGTTATAAATAATCAATACATTTAAAAAGAAATAAAAAATAATGATGTTTACTCTCTGTAATATAAGTATCAATTAACTTGCAGTGAAAGGTAAGCAGAGTCAACCACATATCAAACCATTATTATTAATAACACTTGAAAATGAGATGTTACGACTCATGGGGTTTATATGGTGAATAGTTAAAGTCATAGTGTGTTTTGAAATAGTTGTACTTTTTGCATTTTAAAGTTCTTACATTATAGGTTATCGGTATCTGTTTTTATTCTAAATAATCTGCAATACACATGTTTTGAAATTCACATTCCACAGTACCTTGGAATCTACACACTGTTCCAAACTGTTGTGTTGCTAAGCTTACATGGAGCTTGATTTAAGAAAAAAGAAATCCAGCTGTTTTAAGTGTACC
This sequence comes from Polyodon spathula, assembly GCF_017654505.1. Classification (NCBI taxonomy): domain Eukaryota; kingdom Metazoa; phylum Chordata; class Actinopteri; order Acipenseriformes; family Polyodontidae; genus Polyodon; species Polyodon spathula. The sequence continues at coordinate 70,582,101 of NC_054536.1, forward strand.
TATTAATTTTCCATACATAGCACTTGTTATATAAAAGGATTACACTAGGAACGTACATAGAGTGCAGGCTTTATTTCACTCATTCCATTAACAACCAGCACACCCATCCTCTTTGCTGGAATTACTACACGATTCTATAAAGCTGGACAAAACCTCGAATGAGATACATTTAAACCCCAGCTAGGCCTTGTAATGCAAACCTAAACATGTAAAATGAATCTTCTCTCACCAGTGGTCCTCTAGTCTCAGCATGTCTTTGTGTAAGGAACTGTGCCGTACCATTGCCATTGAAAAAAGGAAAACCCTGCTGAGCTACTAGAAATATCTAAGAGGAGCTTTAAAGAAACTGAGGATTCAACATGGGGGGGATATACACAGTGTGCATTATGGTGGCCCTTCTTTAATTTATAACAGAATTACAAGATTTTTATTTTACCAGCCATGTCTGTTAAATAAAAGGATATCATGTATATACTAACAGGTATATGACAAATAACACTATGTAACACAATTTTTGTTCCTGGGTAGTAAGTGTTATTTCCTAATTGCTTATGCCTCAAAAGTATAGAAAATGGCTATTATTCCCCACAAACTTTGCTTTTGTAACCAGGACAGTGATATTTTGAAATGTACCTATTTCCAATGAGAAAACAGTCTTTCTGTCTATGGAGGGAGTAAGCTCGTATGTGTGGTTTCTCATGGTTTTATCTGAGGGAGGGCAGTAGCCTTATTTTCATTTCTGATTTGGCCTGTTCAATTTCAGACAAACCTCATAAAATACTTAAAAACACACACAACCTTGCATTATAAGACATTAGCCAAGGAGACATTTGTCTGCTTAACTTAGTTCTTTTAAGGTTTAACATATGAGTGAAAAAATAATGTCTAGGTTCTAAATGACCCAGTGGGTAAAACCATACACATTTTAAGCCTTGGTTTAACTATTAGTTTAGGCCACAAGTCATTCAGATCACGGTTACTGAAAGGATTACTTTGTTGATGCAAATCAGTGGCCTGAAATCCACTGCTGCATAAAGTGTCTGCAACGCCCCACACTTTAGGTAGCTCTCCCCGGCACCATCAGCTGTGAACAGCACCACATCTCCCAGGTGGGACCGGAAAAGTTTGGTGAGATGCTGCAGATAATTGTAGTTGCATGCAAAGTAGCTCCCATATTCATTTTCAATCTGAAAAACATGAAATCGTCACTGGCAAATCTAATACCTGATAAAACAAGAGCTGCTTATCTGTTCCATCAGCTCAGTATGTCTCATTTTGTACCATACAAATTGCTGCAGCCCTCAACCAATTTACAAAACAACGGTTACCAAAGGAAAGGTTTTTTTTTGTTTTGTTTTAAACATGACTATTCTTCAAAATACTATTGAATACTATTAATGTCTAGGCTACTATACTGTACATGTCTGTGGTGCACGAAGCAATACATATAAATTTGCCCATTCTATTTGTATATTAGTTGATTATCTCTATTATGCAAACCTGAAATAAATCAAGCATTTATTTAAAAAAAAAAAAAAAAAAAAAAAAAACTTTAAATAACACTTGAGACAAAGCTTGTTAATGTAGCGAACTTCATCCAAATCGGTATACTGTTACCCGTTTCCATTGAACATGCTGCCCTCCAATGGCCAAAGCCGGTAAGTGAAATTTCTTTTAAAATAGTCAACCAGCCTGTTGAAGTTTTGTGTTCCAGACTAGAGCAATACTAAATAGCTTAGTACAGATAATGGCACAGTTTTAGGGAGCATTCCATTGCAAAGAACAGTAACTACCAAAACCTTGAATATGTAATAAACTATGAACTGTGATATTAACTCAAATTATAAGACTAGATACATTCATGTATGCTGCATGCTCCCCCAGGTGCTTTTTTAAAAATCTGTATCAGTTTTTCCACATCAGGAGTCTTGTTTTGAGTAATTTGTCCAGGACCAGGTTTATGACACTAACACCTTACTTTTCTGTAGTTTCTGCTTTAGGCATACAAATATCACACACCTTGGGGAATTTTTTTGGTATTCTAAAATTATCTGTATTAATTTTGAAAATGACCAGTTGCGACAGTAGCCTGTGAACCTAATATAACCATTAATTTCACCATGGAGACAGATGCAGGTGTAGTTTATTATTTTTAGTTTGTTTGATTGTTTGTTTTTTAAGTATATTTTTTCTGATATTTTTTCTGATACTGTCCAACAGATGGCTCTTGACCACATATAACTGATTGAATTACACAATAAAACTCTTGATTTAGAGGTGAAGTATCGCTTATAAGGCTGTTAATGGATTTGAAGAGTATGAAAGAGCAATCGGTAGTTTTGAAGCAAGTTCAGTCAAAGTGCAACAAAACTGATGATTGATGACTGATTTAACCTTATCTCTTTTTCATCTTTTTTTAAAATTTCTTTTCAACTACAGTTTTAAGGATCAATCATTTTTCACTGTATGGCTTTTAAAGAACTCCCTTTCAAAAGCCAAAAAGACTGTGGAGCCCTGCTTTATATCTACTCTACATGCACTGTTTGATATAGAATTGATTATTGTGATGTACTTTTCTCTGGTATGCCAGAGTGCGGCATCTCGCTTACAGCTTGTTCAGAACACTGCCACGAGAACTCTGACTAAAACCAGAAAAACTGGTCATATTACCCCTGTTTTAGCCTCTTTACATTGGCTTCCTGTGCAGTATAGAATAGATTTGTAAGAGTTTGCTTTTAACATATAAGGCCCTGAATAGATTAGCACCCAGTTACTTACACAAGAATTATTGACCCTGTATACTCCTAATCACACTCCTGGATCACAGTATGCTGGGCTGGTGGTTAGCTCTAGGTGAATAAAAATAATACAGGAGGAAGGACCTTTTCTTGTAAAACTCCTAAATTATGAAATGCTCTGCCCCCTTCTGTCTGGGAGACTTATTGTTTTTAAATTAAGATTGAAAATGTATTTTTACAAAATAACTTTTTTGGTTTTCCTATATTATAATCCAAACTGCATTTTCTTTTTGTCCTTTAATTCAATTTTTTAAATGTTTTTTATTAGACTGTTTTTAATTTTGTATTTCTACAAACTATCTTATTTTACATTTTGTATTAAGTGTTCTTTTTTTGTATGTGTGTGTGTGTGTGGAGCGCTTTGGGATCCTTGTGATAAAAGTGCTATAGAGATGTGAATTGTATTGTATTCCTAACATTTTAATATATTTGTTTAATATCCCCATTATGTGTGTTCTGTGTGATTTTTTTATGGTTATTTATCTGCTAGATAAATAGTGGACATGCTTATCAACTCTGCCAGGAAAAGCTGCTTCTGAAAAATGAAGCAAGGATGGGGGAGAAGCCTTTACAGTAATAATTGAAGGATTGTGCACTAAAGTCTGCTCAACACTGCCATTCTTCCCCTTCTCACTTCCCCACGATCTGTCTTGATGAGTGTACCCTGAAGCAATACGTGCTGAAATAGTTAAGCAAGGCACATATTGATCTAACGGGAGAAGGCTATATATATATATATATATATATATAAACAATTAAACTAAATACCAATATAGATCTTTTCACTTTACTATAGTTGCCTGAGTGGAATTGAAAAGTTGAATTTAAATAAAACCTTGTCTTGCCTAAGTTGAATTGAAAAATTGAAAAATTAAACTCAGGCGAGTATTGTAAAGTGGAAGGGTGTATGTTAGTATTTAGTTTAATTTCTTGCCAGTGATCTATCTATCCTGAAAGAGAAAGCAGTAGGCGGTATTGAACCTTTAAAAAAATGTTCCCTTCTATAAACACAGAGTAGAAAAGATTCAGGGATATCAAAAGTAATGTATTCATTAAAAACATTCCTGCGTTAAATGTGGGAATAAGGAACTGAGATTTTAGAAGTTCCATAATATTGGGAATGGGTTAACCCCATCAAACCATCTTTACCGTACTGTATTTACAGTATAATTGTAAATCTCAAAAAACTACTCACTTCTAAATCTTTTGTAGTCATCTTTGTATTACTTTAGTATAAATGCATGTTAATTTGGATTCATATGTTGTTTTTTTCTGAGTTTATGTGAACGAAAAGACATACATTTGCCCGTTTTCCCATTGGAAATAGTGATATTTTGAAATATCACTGTCCTGGTCACAAAAGCAAAGTTTGTGGGGAATAATAGCCATTTTCTATACTTTTGAGGCATAAGCCATTAGGAAATAACACTTACTACCCAGGAACAAAAATTGTGTTACATAGTGTTATTTGTCATATACCTGTTAGTATATACATGATATCCTTTTATTTTTGTTATACAGTGTAATCGTCCCTGACACAAACATACAATAAACTACACATTTCCATGTGCAAGGCTTACACTTTGCCACAATGTGTTACAGGGTTTACCTGATAAAAAGCATATGGTTACATACATTTCATGATTATTATTTTTTTTATTTTCTTTTACAATCTTAGTGGGTGTTTCTGCATTTTGATTCTTCTATGTTGAGTTAATGTCTTCTGTTTTCAGTATATGTGTCTTTACAGGGGGCTGGCTTTGCACCTGCTTTCAGCTTGCCTGGAGAATGATATCTGCCTACCACAGTGGTCCTCAAAGTAATTTGGGCACGGGCATAAATTGATCTTACTTGACTGTCTGCAGGCACGCCGACTTAAACACTGCCTTCCCACAACACACACACACACACACACTATATATATATATATATATATATATATATATATATGACTATGTGTTTCCCTTGTCTGGTGAAATTTTTAAAAATATACAGAGAGAAAATTAAATTCTAAATACCGAAATGTATTATTTTTCTCAATAAGTTGGCGAAATTCAGTGCTTACCCAGCATATTAACACCCGCCTCTGCTCACGAATGATTGGACAGCTATCAGATCTTTTACTTTCTCATTGGCTACTCACTCACCTTCAATTTACATGCAGAATACCTACCAAGAATAGGACAGCTGCATAAAACTTGCAGATATTTGACTCGCCTATTGGTTAAACTTACTGTCAGTACCTTCAACAGAAACAGACACAGTTTATGTCCCACCCAGCTAATTTATGATTGGGCTACCGCAGAGAAAATGCAGATATTCAATTGGCTGATCGTATCTCAGAGTACATACAAGCAAGTTGTACTGTCAACAGACTGCTGTGACGCTTTTGCTGGAAAACGTGTTTAAAGCTTTATTTATTACCCGACAGAAATGTGTTCAGGACCCAAAATTTAAGAACAGCTGCCGCGGGCACGATGGCCTGGCTTCGCGGGCATGAATTTGCCCGCCGGCAACATTTTGAGAACCACTGGCCTAGCACAACAGACTTCCCCATTTCATTCAAACCTTGTGACAATGTGACTAGGTGGGACCAGCCAAGTTCAAGTCTGTTTAGTCCTATGCAGTTAAATTGTCTAGAAAAGCTCAGAGACAGAGATCAGCAGTTATATTGTATTTAAAATATAATAACCTTAATATTGGATCAGCAGAATCCAATATTATATAAAATAGAATTAAAAAAAAGTAAAATAGAAGGTAACGAACTGCAGGTAATTGCATTGTATTATTGTTATTTTGTTTGAAGAACTGTAGGCTATATGTTTCTAATTGTGGTTGATATGAAAATCTGAAGAGCTGTGGTTACTGCTGTGACTAAAGGCCATGCAAGAGGATATATAAAAATAATATACTGAGAAAATACAAGACAAAATGCACTCTCTCAGTGAGCTTTTCCTGTTTACAAGCATAGAAGAAATGAGTAAATATGAATTATTAGATTGTTGCTAAGGCAATGCTGATGCTCATGTAAAAATTCTTGTAAAGTACAAAAGACGGCTTCATCTTCTCTGTTGGTTTGTCGTGTAACACAGGTTTCGAGTTTGAATAGTAAATACCAAGCAGTCATACAAATACTGCCAGCTAGAGCTTGAAACCTAAGTTTCATTTTGAAAGAATGTCAGCTCTGGTTACGACACTGTACTAAAGTCATCTTTTTAATACAGTATTTATCTACCGCTGTACCATAAAAAGGAAGTGTACTAATGGAAATCAATATGAATGTTCTGGCTCTTTGACAAATGTACTTCCAGGTAATCATAAGTGCAAATGCACAAGCATTTAGGAAAAACAAAACAAAAAAAACAAAAACAAAAAAATCTGATATCCAGTTAGACTCCTTGACTGTGTCTGCTTTTAAAGATAATTTTTTATTTTTATAAATCCATATTATTCCCTAATATGCCGAAACATCTGCTGTCTATTAAATGGTCAGTAATGACCAACACGTGTCTCCCATCCGGTCTGATACAACCAATACATTTAATATCAGCCAAGTGCCAATAAACTTTTAAAGAAATAATTTTTACAGGCATGTGTTATTTTCAGTATTATTATTATTTCCATGTCCTATGTATGTTTTTTTTCTATTTGTGAGCTACCAGGGAGATTACTAAATATCATTCATTAGTAGAAGTGTGGCAGCTTGACATAGACAGCGTCATACATCAAAGCAGGTTTCAAGGGAGGGGAGCAATCTAAGCAAACAGGACAGTCAGTTAAGTTTCTAATACAGTATTTTATTTATATGTACGCCACACCTTTCTGCACTGCTTAAACCAACCCTGACATTTTGTGGTGATGAGGTTATACTGTAAAAGTGACTGACTTGTGAAAACCCAGATTTATATGAGACAAATGCTTTCTGAGGTAAGAATCTGTTACATTTCAGACCACAAGTTGTGTTTGTGATATGTGAATTAATAATGCCCATCTTCTTGATATCTGTGCTAAGTGAAAGTGACAGATAAGGGACTACTGAAATATGTGACAGCCTCTTCACATCACTCTTCTTAGTGGCACTAAAATGTAGCGCAGTAAATTCACAATTTTCTATGTTTATCCAGCACATTTAAAGCAATTACAGCAAACTAAATAATTCCATACATTTTAGCAATGTTGCACTTACATTAGCTATACAAGTTTCACAATTCTAAAACAAACACATATTATAGCACACATTTATTTGTATTTTCAAGTATGATATCTGGTAATAGTTTGTGGTAAAGGAAATTCAATTTCCATGCCTTATTCACTGGTTTTCAGATTGTATTGGGGTTATTTAACGTCAGGCTTCTGGGTCAAATCTTGTTACTGAAAGCAACTCAGTCAATCAATAGGGGAAGCAGCTGATTGGCAGGAAAAATGTCAGTGAAGGGTTGGGAATCAAAGCCGCCGCCGCCAGTCCTGTCGAACCAAGTCGTAAAATATCTTTAATGGCAACCGTCGCAGATTGCTTTTTCAACTCTGCAAACACTTTAACTATGCATCATACTATTTTTCTCCTTGTTGCCAAGGTGACGCTAAGATTCTCAACTCAACTTCTGATGAAGTTTGTCTTTTTTTTTGTTCCCTCTATTCCGTGCCTAAAAAGCTGGTTTTGGTTGTAGACGAAGTGTTTTGGCCCTTACTGGGGCCTAGAAGAGGGGATCGCCAGTCCCCTGGTGTCTACCACCGGATGACCCCTGGGACCATCTTTGCTGGCACTGCGGCCAACCAGGCCACATCCAACTCAAGGCCCTTGCCACCACCCCGGCTACCTTCCAAACTAACCTCCAGCAGGAATCTACCAGGGACCAGTGTAAACGGTTGGCCCCAGCTTCAGTCCCTACAGCACCAGTCAGGGTGTCAGAGCCAGACACATGGGGAGTTCTGCTGGGGGGTCCACCGGCAACCATCGTTTGCTGACGTCACGTCCTGGCCCTCTCGTGGGGCGGACATTCGCTGGAGATTACTGCCACACTGTTATCTGCATTCAAGGGGTACCCTGCCATGCCCTCATCGATACAGGCAATTGCCTCACTTAGGCAATTGATGACACTGCAAAAACTCTACACATCTTACAAGGTGCAAACCATTGTAGAAGTGAGCATAACAGCACAGACCTTCAGAGACCTGTTATTGGCTTCAGGATGGCTGCTGTGGTACATTTCCTGATGCGGTGACACTTGGCTGTTATTGAGGAGAGGCAGGAGTACGTTTGGAGGAGAAGGGCAAGACGAAGAAAACCCCACATTCAATCCCAGGGTCACTTTGTTTGGGATGCTGGAGGATGTGGTGCTAAAGCGTTATCGTTTCATTCCACAGATCATCCTAGACCAGTGGTCCTCAAAGTGGTGCCCGCGGCAGCTGTTCTTAAATTTTGGGTCCTGAACACATTTCTGTCGGGTCGTAACTTGAGGAAAATAAAGCTTTAAAAACATTTTTCAGCAAAAGCGTCACAACAGTCTGTTGACAGTACTGCTCGCTTATGCTGTGCTTGTACATACTCTGAGATACGATCAACCAATTGAATATCTGCATTTTCTCTGCGGTAGCCCAATCATAAATTAGCTGGGTGGGACATAAACTGTGTTTCAGTTGCAGGTACTGACAATAAGTTTAACCAATAGGAGAGTCAAATATCTGCCAAGTTTTATGCAGCTGTCCTATTCTGGTAGGTATTCTGCATATAAATTGAAGGTGAGTGAGTAGCCAATGGAAAAGTGAAAGATCTGATAGCTGTCCAATCATTCGTGAGAAGAGGCGGGGTGTTAATATGCCGGGTAAGCACTGAATTTCGACGACTTATTGAGAAAAATAATACATTTCAGTATTTAGAATTTAATTCTCTCTATATATTTTAAAATTTCACCAGACAAGGGAAACACTATAGTAGATTTAGTTATATATATATATATAATATATATATATACATACACACCACACACACACACACATATATAAATATATATATACACACACACACACACATATATATATATATATATATATATATATATATATATACACCACACACACACACACACACACACACACACACACACAGTATATGTCGCAGGAAGGCAGTGTTTAAGTCAGCGTGCCCGCAAACAGCCAAGTAAGATCAATTCATGCCCGTGCCCAAATTACTTTGAGGACCACTGTCCTAGACCCAATAGCTAAATTGCGGGATGAGATAGACTCCAGCAACAATCTGTGGACCACCCCCTGCACATGTGAAAGTGCTGTGTTCTCTGCACTACTTAGTCTCTGGTTCCTTTCATGTTTGGAGGGGTAGCCCAGTTCACCTTTTCCAGAGTGCTAGGGAAATTTCTGAATGTCATGCTGAAAAGGGCCAGCCAATACATAGGACCAAGGATAATTGTATAACTGATGTTGGCTGAGGCTTTTCCAAACAACTCAATTTCATTTTTTTTGCTTTGTAGTTTCGTGCTCCAGAAATGTCATACAGCAATTACTGCTCTCTGACTGTTAACTCTTCAAGTGTGGCTGTTAAAGAGACTGATGTCCTCATTATCATAACTGTGAATCATCGTTTGTGCATTTTGAGTAATTTGCATTGCTCTTAAGCTTACATAGAGAGCAGTGCAAAATAATTGCCCGGCCGCAATGCAATTAGAATTTTGCATCTGTAATTATTTGCACTGCGCCTATACTTACAACACCCCCTAAATGTCTTGTAATCACAGAATGAGGTTACAGAGCTTTCTCTGGAAATGAACATCTGATCATGGAGAAATATGTATACATCAGATGTGTGAGGGTTTACAAGGTGTCATTTATCATCCAGGTGCAGACTGCATGGTCTTGCAGGACTCAAAGATTAACAAGTTTGGTCACAGCTAAAAAATGCATTCAATGTTTACCATCTGACAATCAGATTTGATAAACACCTCATAGTATTTTTTTTTTTTTATGTGCTTGCTCTGAAGCCCCATCTGTGGTTTCATAAAGATTCACTCATTCTCAACATTGTTAAAGATTTGAAGTAACTTTACCTGTTCTGTAAAGTATAATTTAAAAACAGCTTGAAATCCTGGAAAATGTATTTTATTAATATCATTTGTCTTTCAATTATGATTTTGAATGTAATTAATAACCAAATCATAACATATGCAATTGTGTTTTTATATGAATACAACTGAAGATCAATTACCAAGACAAATAAAAACAAAAAAACAGAAACAAAAAAAAAAAAAACAACCACCCACAACAATTCGATTGGAATCGCTTTAGGACAGTCTGTAGTTTTCCTGGCTTCCTTTTGCACCTAGAAACTTAGAAATGTTAAAGATTATACAGCTTTAACTAACATTTAAACTAATGTTTTACATCTATAGTATTGCAATCACTTTTACCAGTTATGTCCTAACGATTATTTATAATTATGTAAAACATCCATCAAAAACTAGTGAACCACTCTTCCCAAAGCCACTCACTGTTTTTTGATGGCTATCTAGTTGACATGGAGTCGAGATCAAACCAATTCTGTAATGAATGGAGTATTTGAAGAAATTTAGGGTGGGGTGGCTGTAATACAGATATTGTCCCTAATACTGGAAGCAGACTTAAGTGGAGAAAAAGTAGAACAACGGGATACACAGTTAACATTTCACAAGAGACCTTTCAATTCCTGTAACGTTTCTTTAAGCAGTCAGCTCCCTTACAAATTTGTCTTTCAAAGTTAACAGTAATCTACTGTACTGTACACATAGATATTATACATGGTTGGATGACCAAGAACATTCCTTATTTTATTTTTATTTATAACCAGGAAAGTCCCAGAGATTAAAATCTATTGCTTTCCTTGAAAATGTCTATGCACAAGTCTGATCATGAAATGTACCAATGATAGCTTGTGGCTAATGAAAGTTGGAGCACAGGCTTGTCAAACACCAGTTAAGCTTGGTACTGGTCAAACCGGTTTAAAACCATCTTGACTCAGGTTAGCTTGCACTTAAATTATTATTAATTATTATTATTATTATTATTTTATTATTATTATTATTAATAATAATAATAACAACTTTATATAGCGTCTTTCATAGCGGACCACCATCATAAACCGCTTTACAGAGGTAGGCTGTGAACTGTGTATTATATGCAGTCACTTAAAATAGGGCATTGATTTAACATCTCATCCGCAGGATGGAGTAGGAGCAGCTTAGTGACTTGCTCAGGGTCACACAGTGAGCCAGTCAGTGGCAGAGGTGGGACTTGAACCAGTGACCTTCTGGAACACACTGCCTCCAATTAAGTCAGGTCGGACAAAAGGGATGTTGGATCAATATCAGTTTAGACAAGGTTATAAAAACAGATAAAAAGACAACACAAGTCTAATTTGATTAGGAATCTGCTCACTTTTTGCTGTAAATTTTTGCTTTACACTGCAGTTTATTCAGTTCAGCACAATAAAAAAGCATTATACTGTACATGGCATATGTGATTTGTTGAGAGTACCATTTTATAACTTTAGACTTTATTCTTGAAATTTATTAATAGCGGCAATATGTAAAATGTCCCCCCCAGTTACTAGTTTCTTTTATTAAATTATTAAATTTAGTACTCAGTTAAAGGTGGCAATATTAACATCATAAAAAAAAACAAAAAAAAAAACAAATGGAACCAGATGAGACAAAAAAAATAAAAATAAAATGAATGTAGGCAAGAGTATGTTGCATACGTTTAATTTTAAAACTGATGGCAAAATAAAATATTTACAGCACATACTGTGTAAACACTTGGTTTCTGTACAAAGAAATATACATGCACAAATAATAAACGTAAAAATGACAAAATCAAATACACAAAAAAATATATATTTATATAATACGATGAGGTTTGTACGAAAACACATCCAGTCCAAATTCCCGTAGTAATTTGTCTCTGTACAGCTTTACAATTATGAATAAATACATGAGTACAATGACTGAATGGGACTGTATAGGTGAAACCACTGGCAAGAACATGGAAAATAGAGATTGTGTAACTTCCAAATACCTGGACAAAATACAGTTGTCTTTTCAGTTCTCAGATAAACAAACCTTGCATTTTGATTTTGATTTTGATTCTGTTTAGATTAAAAATCTTGCAATATAGTTTCAATCAAAAGGCAGTTTTAATATTCAGCCAAATTTCAGTTTGCAAACATTACACCTGCAACATCAGGGTTTCTATCAGTGTATAAATTACATTTCAAAGCTGCATAAACTGCTGGAAACATCAAAGGATCCTCTTCTTCCAGGAATACCTCACCAATTGAACTATGAAATGCAACTTTTTCATAAGTTTGGGGTCGATTCACTCCAATGCTAAAAGATAACAATTAGAGAGTACACCATTCTATATACAATGTGGTGATAATTATATATGAAGAACTTCTATAGTATGAAATGACAGGCAAATTAAATGTTAAACCAGGTAAATATCCACCATTCCCCTTTTTTAAATAAATAAAGCTACAATCATAACTAATCTGTCCCACCTTACAGTTCTGCTTTAATATATATAATTTTTTAAAAGGGGGAAAAAAAAAACTTAAAAAAAAAGCACTAGTTTCTTGTAAAGCTTGGAGCACTTTGGTTTAACTAGTAATACAAATAAGATAGGTCAAATGTAAGTGCCATGTCGATCCACAGGATTTTCACCATCCTTGGAATTTTTACTAGTTTGAGCTACTAGGGATTTTGGGAAATAATACTGAACTAATGGAACAGTGAAAAGAAACACAAATAACTGTAGAACTTGCAGTATCAAGTAGGTGCTTTTCTATATATTTATTACAAGTACAACAGAGGTCTTCATAAATAGAGTTGCATAAAATGTTAAAGCCACAACACTGCATGTGATACGAAGTGAAACCTAATATACAACAAGTGAATTTACAGCATAGCATCTTCACACTCTTCTTCAATCTGACTGGCAGTATATGTCATGCCACAGAAAAGCCCCTGCCTTTCTATTTATCTCTCAGTTTGCTATCTCCAACTCACAGCAGAACCTCTGTGGCAAGCCACCATTTCAAAAATGAAAAAAAAAGCCAGACAAAACAGTCTATATACAAAAGTAAGGCTTATATATTTTTAATCAGAGTAACACAATTTTGTTCTATTAAAAGCAAAACTTTTGAGGTTCACCCCGCAGCAGTTCAAACCAATATGGCTGCTTGTGGTATGATTTGCATGGTTTAGTAGAATAAATACAAAGCGAGGCAAATCAAAAAGCTGTGATGACCGATTTAACTTAGAAATGTCTTAACGGAGGCCACTTTGGCTGAGCAGCCACTGCATGCTACCATCTAACTCAAGATTTTAGTCTTTTTTTCTACTAAAGTGGAGGTGGGAGTTCCCTTGTTTCTTTTTTATTTATTTTTTTAAATAAGTTCTTGAAAATGTTTGGATAAAGATTTGTTCTCCTCATTTGATTGCTTTTGTTTCATATACATTGTTTTAAAAAAGGGATTTTCTTGAAAACTCTTATTTATTCATTTTAAGCAACCTGAATTGAAATACTGTAAAATAACAAAGGCTTGCTCTGTCTGGCTCAGGCAGAGAAGTATTCACATAGCCCTCCATGCTAGCTTAGTTTGCATTGCTAATCCCAAGTTCTGCTTTTCTGCAGGTTTCCTTGGCATGCAGTTTCCACACGAAGATGTGGCCACAAAAGCGGCTCACTAGCTGTCAGTCTTTATCTTTTTATCTTTCTAACCAGTCCGCAGCAGATACTGGCTGAATACCGCAGCGGTCTTCAGAATTCAGACTGGCAGGTGAAAGAGAATGAGAGAATTTTTTATTTATTTATTTTTTTACTCCAGGTCAAACCCTAGGCATGAGTCTGCTTTGTAAGAAGTTCTTAATGCTGCCAATGGGTCGAACATCGTTCTGGTGTTTGCGCCGGTCGATGAAGGAAATCAGTCTGGATGTCTCTATGCATGCAGGGCTGCGGTGGCCCCCCGGCTGCAGCCATGGCTCTTGCAAGCAGACTGCAGCCGTGGGCCGCTTGGCAGGGTCGCCTTGCAGCAAGCAGCACACAAAATCTTTGGCGGCCTGGCTGACTCCTTGAAAGTAGTCGTCTGGGAAGCTGAAGTCCAAACAGCAAATGTTCAGGCAGGTCTCCTCCACGCTTTCATCCAGGAAAGGGGAGGCTCCACTGAGAACCACGTAAGTCAGCACTCCGATGCTCCAGGTGTCGGATGACAAGGAGACGGGGTTGCCCAGAATCAGCTCTGGAGCTGCAAACTCCGGACTCCCCAGCAATGGGTGGATGTAGTATGTGCTGTTCAACTGGACCGCATCCCCAAAATCGGTCAGTTTAACAGTTGGCTGAGCTGTAGTGTGGTTTACCAATATGTTTTCAGGCTTGGAGAGGGAAACACAAGCAGAATAATTACTGATATGCTTATTATTGTGTACAAATTACCCCTGACTCCATACTCAACAACTATAGCCAGAATCCAATGCTATCTTAATCAAAAGGGGCTATCAGTTCCTTTCCCTCATCAATGACAGGATAATCAAGTTTTTGTTGTAGCAATTTAAAAGGTGTGAAAGGATAAAATCATTCAGATGCAAAAGAGAATAGGTAGTAAACAAATGCCTCACCTTCAAGTCCAAATGAGCTATTCGACAGTTATGAAGGTACTGCAAAGCTTTGAATATATCCCTAAGATACATCGTCACCTTCTCCTCTGTAAGGTTACCCCAGCTTACAATATAGTCTAGAAGACGGCCTTGGTCTGCCCTGTTAATCAATAAAACACAGAAATAACATACATGAATCGCTAGATTTCAAATGTCATCTTGTTTTAGGAAAAATAATACTTTACTACTGATATATTTTGATAAAGGACTATGATCTCTGACTGATAAAGGTACATATATTCCAACTGAGGCACATAAAATATACAGTGCATATTGTATAAAACAATTTATTTCAAATAATTATATATTTATAAAATATAGCATAACAAAAGATGTAATATAAAGGTTTGTAGAATTTGCAGAGCTTTGACATTTATGCTTTTGAGATTTTTTTAAATTTTTTTTGGCATTAACCGAAAACATACATACATACATCTCTAATACTAATACATAGCTGGCTGATGTCTCGAAGATGTCCAGAAGACCAATGATCTGTGGGTGTTGGAGGTGCTGCATGATGCTGAGCTCGTGGGTCACTTGGTCCCGTTTCATCAGCTTCTTGTTCACATGCTTTGCAGCTACAGCTCGCTTGGTCCCTTTCTGGTCACACTTCTTCACCACAGAGAACCTGCCCCTGCAAGGAATTAAGAATTGTGAGAAGGCCTTTACTATCACAAAGGAAATCAATGACATATCCTTGAAATAACATTGCATGTTGTTTCCTGTTTTTTTGTCAGTAAAGGTTGCTTGCATAAGTCACAAGAGTAAACCGGGTCGACAACATTATTTTTGTGGTTACAGTACTTGCAGCTGATTTTTATGAAACATCTTTGTGGCATTTAGGTGTGGCTGCATTGCATTTCTTGCATAGTTCACAATTAACTTAAACGCTTACCTGCCCAACTCTGCTGTCTCGCTGTAAATCGAATCAAAGCCATCCTTCCAGAGGACTCTGATTCCATCACTGGCAGGACCTGAGAAATAAAACATAGCCTTCCATTTAGTTCAAGAAAACTAGGGGAAAAACAACAATAAATGAAATTATAGTTAACTATCCAACAACTATACTGGGAAGTTTATAGCCTACATCAGTTTTTCCCAAACTTTTTGATAGGAGACCCAAATAAACACAGGAACAGTGAACCTACGACTCAAAATTATTCATTATTCGGTATTTTAACTGAAGTACATAACCAATAAAAAAGCGACGTTTAATTTATTTGTAAGTACACTACACTATATAAGCATTCAGGCTTTGATAGTTTTACAGGTTGCTAAAATGTTTGCTTTAAATCAAATTAATGAGCCAGCCCAGGTTATTGAGTTAAGGGTATCCTTCATGCGTACAATGGCACTGCAGCCAATCACAGACATGCATTTACAGTAGAGCTCCCAGGGGATTGGTGCACTAAGTGAGTGCATTGACAGAATGGGTGGTGGGATGGGAATGCATGCCTGTGATTGGTGGAGCGTGCACGACACCGTGATACGTAAACCTGGGAGAGGGAGGGACTGGGTGAAGCGTGTGAGTTTTGAAGCTGTGAGAGAGAACCTGTAGTTTTTTTAAATTACCAAGTCAGACATGTCACCTTATACTTTATTTTTTTGGTTCATATTTAAAGCAAAACAGCAATACATTGATTACATAATTACTGCTAATAATTTATTTTGAATATAAGCATAAGAAGTTGTATAGTGAAACACAATCTTAACAGTGTGCACTGAAAGTCATATTTGTTGATCATTTGGCGACCCATCAGAAACCTTGCCTCGAACCATATTTGGGTCGCAACCCCCACTTTGGAAAACGCTGCCCTAAATAGTTCTTAAGCAGGAATTCAAATTCATCATTCAAAATGTCCACTAGGAAGAGCTGCCATTTTAACTGGTTCCACACAAATAATAAATTATGTTGGAACCATGTCATCCATAACCTATCACATTGTGAGCACTGTCCTCCTGGTGACACAATGCTTTAACAAAGTTTATTTAATTGGACTAGTGTATTACTTAAACATATTAACTTCAGAGGTCATTAAAACATGGATACTTAACACTAAACCCTGACTTTGCTACCAACCATGTTGGCGCGGCCTCCATGCTGAATAATTAAGCTATTAGGACATTGCAATGTCTATAAGCTCTAATTTTAACAACAAAAAAAAACTAACCCAACACTCGGAGGCTAGCCGCGGATGAGACTGAACCCACATCGTTGGTGGCCACGCAGGTGTACGTGCCATCATCTTCTGTGGATACACCCACTATTCTGAGGGTAGCCTCTCCAGATTCACTGCAAGACAGGGGACAATGTACAGACAAGCATATGTCAATAATTAAGTAAAAACTGTTTGATCCACATGACAAGGTACTCCCCACTGGCTGCACAATTAAAGGGGTTATCGTTCCACAAATCACACACACCATGCTCTTCCGTTTGCTATGCAGGTCTTGCACACGCTGTTTTGAAAGTATTCTTTTTATTTTTTAAATCTGGTACCATCCAGTTAGAGAAAGTTCTAGATTAAATGTACTACTTTCAGATACTCTGCTATACTTTCAATACAAAGTACTGGGGGAGTGTAATTCTCTCCTCAAATGCTTTCCTATCCTTACCAACCAGTTAGTGCTGCTAAAAACTGATGTTTTGCAGTAAGCGATACGATTTGACTGAAGACATCACCTAGGGAGTACAAGTTTAAGAAGCTACCTTACAGGAAGGCATGTCACTGTAAACTGAGCTACAATGTTACATTACATTTTTTTCTTTAATGAATACACATTTGCTATGACATGTGCTTCTTTCTAAATTGCTTATAAGAAACCTCTTTAAAAACAAAATGTCACACATTTGCCTGGCAGAAGCACATAAAGAAACAGAAATGGTTATACCTGCATGCAATGCTGTAGTGTCCATCATTGCTTAGAGTGTTTTGGTCTGGTCCTTTCCAGGTGATGGTAGTTTTGGGTCGACCACAGACTTTACATCTGAGGGTGACGCACTCACCGCTGTCACAGGTTACGTCACTCAGGGGGGAAAGGAACTCTGGGGGAACTGGAACAGTAATTAGACGAGCATTACACAATATCAAAAGGAGTAAGCAATGGCAAAAAACAGCACTGCCAAATGTCTAGGGAAGTGCAGGGAAATGATATTAAGATTAGACAATGCCGTAGTTAGACCCCCTGCAGAACATTGAATTCACTTAAAGTAGAGAGAAGGGAAACCAGGTTAATCCCAGGAATTAATGGCATAAACTAAGATGTAAATTAACTCAGGTCACTAGTTCAAACAGCGCAGAAAACAGGATGAAAAGGCACACATGGAATAACCTTGACAGTTAAATTAAACTTGAGTTACCCTATTCAATTATGTTTTTGATGAGTTCCAAAAAAAAAAAATATATATATATATATATATATATATATATATATATATATATATATATATATATATAGAGAGAGAGAGAGAGAGAGAGAGAGAGAGAGAGAGAGAGAGAGAGAGAGAGAGAGAGAGAGAAAGAGAGAGAGAATATTTAGATTAAAAAAAAACAGAAACAACTCACCATCATAAATGTAGTTGGGATTAAGAAGCTGAAAATGGGGGGAAAAAAAAAGAACATTGTATCATACCTGTTGAAAGTGATATCTTACTACCTAACAGATTTAAAAGGCTTTGAGTTTAACACTGCAGGATATATATTCTTAATTCATATCAAGTCGCACAGCCTCAAAACCAAAGGCAGTGCATGTATTTTTCACACAGTCAGCCAGCAACAACACAGCAAAGTGTCCTTGCTGTATGTATTTGCAGTGTATTCTTGTACCGCATACCTTTACAGAAACCTTATTGGGCAATCCTTCTCTGGACTTCCGGTAGCCGTTTTCTAGCTTGCTATCCTTGTCTTTCTTTTCCGACTTCTTCCTTAGGCGGAGTGCTGTGTGCCACGATGACGACTTCCTGGTAAAGCAAAAATGTGTTAAACAATGAATTTAATATTCTTTACTTTTTATTCCCTTCCAAAGATGTCTAATTCCTCAACAGGTACAGGACTGATTTAATAAAATGGTTCGTATTAGTAGTACTGCCCATTAAGTTAGAATGAAAATGAATCGAGCAATCAATCACGTGGGAGTAGAGACATGTACTGTATGTAGATAAGCAGATTTCAAATGTCTTCTTCATTTAGGAAATATCATACTTTACTAATTACATATTTTGTGCCATTTGAAACAACATGATAAAAGGTGCACACATCTTCATTCTAACTGGAGCACTGAAAATATACAGACATACAGGAAAGGTTGTGTCCCTTGTTTAACATATAACCAGAAATCTCAGACTGCCGAATTTAACTAAATGGAGA
Organism: Polyodon spathula; assembly: GCF_017654505.1. Classification (NCBI taxonomy): domain Eukaryota; kingdom Metazoa; phylum Chordata; class Actinopteri; order Acipenseriformes; family Polyodontidae; genus Polyodon; species Polyodon spathula. The sequence goes on from NC_054536.1 coordinate 70,600,965, forward strand.
TCACAGAAGTAACCGATAGAAAATGATGCCAGTATTTTCACTTTTTCATCACAGCAGACTTGCCTAACAGTATCTAAGATTAGTGCTGATCAGGGTCTGCGAGTGAATCAACCATTAGTGGCAAATTAAACTGCCCTGATTAGCACTGAACAGACTACCTTAACCAAGTGCTTAGGAAAGGCCCTTACTTGACGGTTCCTTCGGGGTAGTCGGGTATGACTGCTGAAGTGTGCCCCAGCACATAGCCGGGGATCCAGCCCTCGGCAGCGGGGCACATTTCATTGGCGGCGCGGAACACCAGAAACATGTTTTGTTGATTGCTGGCCAGAATCTGAACCACCTCTCCCTGGTAGACATTAATCTCATCCTCCTTCACCGCCATGTAGTCGTGTGTCACTAGCATGGTGGAGATGTTACTGCTGCTGCTGCTTTCACTCTGTACCAGGAAGGAATGAAACAATACAGGAGACATTTAGCATTGGGTGGCTTTAAGGAGCCATCAGCATTCATGTCAGGTAACACAGTCTCCACTTGGACTGTAAACAAGATATTTACAAAGCTAATGAAGAATTAGCTGAAGGAGTGCCATGGAACAAACACCCCATTCCAAATTGCATGCTTCACATAAGCCAGGCTGTGACAGAAGCCAAGGGGTAGAGGTTTTGTTAAGGCCAGCAACGAAACCAGTACGCAAGAAGCCTTTTTTGGGGGGAAATGTTCTTTTACTTCCGAACTTGTCATAATTAAATACAGGCATATTATCTTTCAACCATTAATAAGTGTTATTTTGCAATATCTCAGTTAATTAAAATATTAATCTTTAATAAAACACTACATTTTAAATATCCTGAGTTGGAGAATTTAGTGAGGTGCAATCTACCATTATTTACAGTAACGCAACAGAAGATTTAGATTGTGATGCAAGTTAATAACACAATATGTTAAGCCACATAATTACACCAAAAATTGAATGGGGTCCCTTAGGCATTATAATAAAGACCAAAAACGTGGGTCTTAAAGATACTTCAAAACAGAACAAAAAACAGACACTGATATATTACAGAACATACAAGCTTTCATAAGAAACAAACATTTCAGAATCTCTCTCTATTGGCACTGGCATGCATTTGAAACCGGAGCTCATGCAGACATCTTGGTTTGAAGGAAGAAAAACTGCAGAATTAAAAATATTTAAAAAAAAAAAAAAAAAAAAAAAATTATATATATATATATATATATATATATATATATATATATATATATATATATATATATAGACACACACACACACACACACACACACACACACACACACACACACACAGTGCTTTGCAAAAGTATTCAGACCCCTGACCAATTCTCTCATATTAATGAATTACAAATGGTACAAATGTTTCGAAATATTTAAAAAAAATAAAAAACTGAAATATCTTGCTTGCATTAAGTATTCAACCCCTGTGCTGTGGAAGCTCCCAGTTTGCATCAATGAAAGGAATTGCCCTAACGAGGACACAATTACCTTACCATTGGCCTCCACCTGTGAACCATTAAAGTTCCTGTCACATTTTCTGGATAAAAACCCCACTGTTGAAGGATCATTGGTAAGGCTGTGAATCTGAAGGAAAATGAAGACCAAAGAGCATTCTACAGAAGTTAGAGATAAAGTAATACAAATGCATAGATTAGGGAAAGGGTACAAAATAATATCCAAGTGTTTGGATATCCCAGTGAGCACAGTTGGATCAATAATCAGGAAGTGGAAGCTGCATAACACCACCCAGGCACTGCCAAGAAAAGGCCGTCCCTCAAAACTCATTGCTCAAACAAGAAGGAGACTTGTGAGAGAAGCCACAGAGGGGTCAACAATCACTTTGAAGGATCTACAGAGTTCAGTGGCTGGGAGTGGAGTAATGGTGCACCAGTGAACCATATCAAGAGCTCTGCATAACACTGGCCTGTATGGGAGGGTGGCAAGAAAGAAGCCGTTACTCAAAAAGTACCATCTGAAAGCACGTCTGGAGTTTGCCAGAAAGCATGAGAGTGACCCAGCTGCGATGTGGGAAAAGGTTTTGTGGTCAGATGAGACCAGGATAGAGCTTTTTGGCCAAAACTCAAAGCGCTATGTGTGGCGCAAACCTAACACTGCCCATGCCTCAAGACATACCATCCCTACAGTGAAGTATGGTGGTGGCAACATCATGCTGTGGGGATGCTCATCAGCAGGGACTGGGCATCTTGTTACAACTGAAGGAAGAATGGATGGAGCAAAATACAGGAAAATACTGCAAGAGAATCTGCTTCAGTCTGCTAAAAAACTGAAGCTTGGGAGGAAATTCACCTTTCAGCAGGACAATGATCCCAAGCACAAGGCCAAAGCAACATTGGAGTGGCTCAAGAATAAAAAGGTGAATGTCCTACAGTGGCCCAGTCAAAGTCCTGACCTCAATCCCATTGAGAATCTGTGGCACTATTTGAAAATTGCGGTCCACAAGCGTTGTCCAACCAACCTGAACAACCTGGAGCAAATCTGCCAAGAAGAATGGGCCAAAATCACTCCGACACTGTGTGCAAAGCTGGTACATACTTACCCCAAAAGACTTAAAGCTGTTATTGCAGCAAAAGGTGGCTCTACCAAATATTAATGTGTGGGGGTTGAATACTTATGCAAGCAAGATATTTCAGTTTTTTATTTTTCTTAAAAATATTTCCCAACATAAAACCAATGTCACCTTACAATAATTGATTTTGAGTTTAAGTGTTTTAAAATAAAATATCAAACAGAACAAAATTTCAATGTACCATTTGTAATTCAGTAATATGAGAGAATTGGTCAGGGGTCTGAATACTTTTGCAAGGCACTATATATATATATATATATATATATATATATATATATATATATATATATATATATATATATATATATATATATATATATATACAAAATCACATAGAAAGAACAATATATTTTATCCCCTCACCTTAAAAGCCAAAATGCTGAGTCTTATCCATTTGTACCCAATTGGTATATTATTGTTTTAATTGCCATCTAGCGATCATCCAAAATGGAGGACTTCAGAGACCAACCCGGGGGATAGCCAGTCCGTATATGTGTGTTTTCAATGATTTCTCACCCACTTATTTAATCCAACTACAAATAATTAAGTTTAAAAATGTTTTTAAGTTCTGGCTACACTCGTGCTCACTGCTGAGTTTTACAGATTAGGGTGAGTAAAGTGATATGACACTGACAAAAACAGACCAGAAGATCAATCAATCAATCTTTATTTTAAATAGCGCCTTTCATTTCATAGTGGACCACCATCACAAAGCGCTTGATGAACAACAGCGTTGCAATTCCCCAAAAAGGAAAAGAAAAAGGAGAGTCACAAAAGCTGAACATTTTTCCGTATAGAATTAGAAAGCCAACAGGAGTAGTGGCACTTTGTCCTTGAAAAAGCCGAGTTGCTTCTAGAGTCTGGATATTAGTGCCTTCGGTGGAGTGAGACAAACAGGAGTGGTTAAAATGAGTCGAGATTAGATTATAGGCATCACCTTAGAGGGCCAGTCCCAGTAACTAGTGGCAGTTTACAGTTTTGTGGTTTGTTTCTTTTTATAGCTGGTTTCAGATCACAGCTTGAAGAAGCCAGGAGAGGTTAGTACAGAGAAAGAGAGAGTTTTGCTCCCGTGTTATCAGAAGTTTGCAGAGCTTCACGTCAAAAAGTTTTGTAAGCAGGTGAACAGTTACAGCAACAAAACAAATAAGACTATCCCTTAGAAACAGCAACATTCAAGAGAAAAATACAATTTATTAACCACTCAGTTAAAGATCTTTTCAGAAAATTAGTGAATAACTTTGGTTCCTATAACTATTAAGTATTGTCTTTAAAGTAGCTTGGTATCATCAAAACAAACATATTGATAAGGAACAAAGAGTTAATTGAATGTGTTTGTCCTGCTGGTTTGGTCTGAAGCACAGATTGAGGAAATCAGAAGAAAAGAGTTAGTGCTGGGAGCTGTGTTATTTTACCTTGGCAACCTATTAGTAGTTGTGAGACTCATTTACTGTTTCACTTCAGGCAGAAGTTACACTGATGAGTTAGAACAGTTGTACGATGCCAGGCGATTTGTTTTGAAGCAGAGAAGAGCAGAGCTGGAGGTGAGCAGTTACGTTAGTAGCACAGTCGAGCAGGTGGCTGCAGAAGTTAGTAGAAGCTATACCAGTAATACGTTTAAACTCATTATCACAGGCCAACAGTCACAGCAGTTAAGTAGTTGTTTTTCGGAGAAGAGCAGAACAACATTCGAATGAGCCGGTGGGGCAGAGAGAGAAAGAGAAGGGACAGATTGGGTTGAGAGCAAGTTAGTACAGAGTGATGGTGACACGCAGGAAGGAAGCCTTGGGAAGAGCCTCAAGGACAGGCTGGCGTCACTCTTACCCCATTGCTCTGGGTGGAGTGCACAGACTGCTCGCTGGTGGAGGAGCAGGTGCTCATGCGGTCGGTGTCCTTGCTGTGGGTGGAGTTGCGGTGCATCTGGTGCCCGATCGAGTCAGTCTCGCTAGGGAAGGTGAAGGAGCCTGGACGGCTGGCAGGCGAGGCAGGGATGGAAGTCCAAAACGAGGTACCCTTTTGCACCGGGCTACCGGGGGTGAAGGTCTCCTTGCCGAAGGGAGATGGAGAAACTGGAGACCCCATGGGGGAGATTGCTCCCGGCCTTGGCTTACCCAGTGTCAATGGGCCAACACTGGCCCTGGGAGAATGGGAGTGGGTGTCCTCCAAGCTGCCCCGAAGTTCCTTTAGGTTCCCCTCTGCTGAGCCTGGCTGCTTGCTACTGCGGGGGTTCTCCAAGACTTTCATCTTGGGTATCTCCTTCCCAGTGTCCTTCTCCGGCTGTTCTGCGAGGGAGGAGGAGTTTCTGTTGTTGGGGGGCGGCAGGGAGGAGTTGCGAGCAGACGTACCTGACATCTTGTCTGGCCCTTCAGGCGCTGCGGCTGCAGAGGAGACCAGCACTGGGGAGTGGTGCCTGACGGGCTGGGGGATGCGGGAGGGCCTGGTCCGGCTTCCCGCAGTGCTGCTGCAGCTGGGCACTATGCCAACACTGCTGCTGCAGGAGCTGCTGCTGATACTGCCGGCTCCACCGGCACCAACATGGTTCCTCTGGTACTCAATCGGAGAGGTCAAGGCTGCAGCAAAGACAGAAGGAGGTGCACATGGATGATGGCATTAACCAACACTAAACATGTGAGATTTGATCTTACTGAGTGTGTGAACGGTTATAAATATGATACCAAGTAACATGAGGGGATATCAGGAGTATAGGACCATCTTTAGGTACACAATACACCATCAATACTAAATCCAAAACATAAATAAAAATCAGGTGCTGATAAATATTTAATTACCATTTAAAAAGTTTCGCTGGTTTTCCAGAATTTGGTTGATTTCGTGCATCCACACCTGCCGCACTCCAGGGTTTGCAGAGTGCAGGATATAGGTTTCAGTGCTGCTGTCAGCTGATCTGGAGGTCAGTGCAAATTTACATGGATCCCCTTCCACACTGTCCTCCAGCCCCAAATAGCTCACCTGCAAAGACAGGGTTACAATTAGTGAGTTTGATCCATCCTTGTTTCCCATTCCCTATTACATGTATAATTTTTCAGTAGTAATACTTGGGAGGTCCACTAGCTGTAGAACATTGCAATTACTTAGTTTACCTGATCTAACTGATATGAAACTAGAACAAATTAATTGGATTAAGCTGATTTGCTGTGCTTGTTCAAATGCATTTCACGTTAGTTTCTCGCCTGGTAGGTCTGGTGCTTGTGTTAATGCATTGTTTATTTCATATTTAGCTATATATTTATTAATATTTCCTTGTGCTCCATTGTTGCACCAGTATTTTAGGCACAAATATTTAAAAAAATATATTGTTGCAAAAAAATAAAAATAAATAATACTACTACCATGCCTGTGGTTTAAACACATGTGTGTATACCTTAGTATACCAATAAACAATGGGTAAATTCAGTAAACAATAAAACGTTATCATAACCTTATCATAACCCTGGTTCCCTGGTTACCATCACCGTATGGGTATTTACCTCCTAAAGACCCGAAACCTGAATATTGTATACAAAAGCTTCTCTGAGTCTGTGACTCAGTTGTGGCACGTCCCCGAGGACACAAAGGGAACGTTCCCTTTCAAGTACAAAATGTAACCATTACCGTATGGGCGAGTGTACCAAAGCCATCGCAAGGGCAAGATCAGTAACAGGTAGCTAGGTTGAACAAATGTAGGGAAACGTTGTAAAGGTCGACAAGGAGGCAACCCTTACCACTCCAGATCCAAAGCTAGGGTTTTAAGGATCCACAACAGTCTGTAGAACATAGTGAAGGCATGGGGAGTAGCCCACACCGATGTCCTTGACAGATGCACCCTGGAATGAAGCCCACAAAGTTGCATGCCACTGGTGGAATGGGCAGTGAGCTCTCCTGAAGGGGGCAAGTTGGCCACCTCATAGGCAGTCCTGACCATGTCTGCTGTCCACCTGGACAGCTGCTGCTTAGACAGGGTTTGACCATGGGACTTCTCCCCACAGCAAACAAAAATTGCTTGGACTGCCTCCGACTTTTCATCCTATCAGCATAGTATGCCAGGGCCTGCACTGGGCAGAGAGTATGGAGCTGCCTTTCTCTGTCAGACTGGAAAGGAGGTGGATGAAATGCCTCCAATCCAACCGACATGGAACGCAGAGATAGTCTTTTGCAAAAAAGCAGGATTGGTAAGGAGTGTGACCTTTGTCCTGGCTTCTGTAAAAATTAAGCAGGTTTTCAGTAAAGAGAACGCCTGCATCTTGCTCACCTGCTTTTATGGAGGTGATTGCAAGCAAGAAAGACACTTTGAGCGTTGAATATTTCAGCTGAGCTGAATGCATGGGCTGAAATGGAGGCTTCATAAGTGGATTAAGGAACATTGTCCTTCATAGGCGGCCGAAGCCACGAGTCCCCTTCAAAAATTGCCCGCCAGGAAGTGAGCTTCTGGGGAGGCTGAGCCAATTTTGACATGGTAAGCCAGAATGGCTGCTAGATAGACCTTTAACGTGGAGGGGGATTTCCATTTGTCAAAAAGGTCCTGCAAATAATGCAGTACAACTGCCAGGTCATGGGTTTGAATTTAAGGCAGAAACCACGTCTGAAAAACACCTCTTGTGCCGATACTGGGAACGCATAGATGGTGCTCTGGCATTCTGCAGGGTGTCAATGACCCTGTTAGAAAGCCATATATGGCTCAAATGCAGCCGTTCAGGGGCCAGACCCAGAGTTGCAGGCTTGATGGGTCGGGATGCCATAAGGTCCCCCGTACCTATCTAAAGCAGGTTGCGGCGCTTTGGCAGTCTTCAAGGATGGTCAGCCAGGAGCTGCATTAAGATCGAAAACCAGAGTCTCCTTGGCCAATAAGTCTCTACTAGGAGAACCTTGGCCCGGTCCTGCCTGATTTTCTCCAGACACGGCAGGAGCAGGGCGCGCGGTGGGAAGGCATATAACAGTTGCCTCAGCCAGCAGGTCCCCATCTCCCATTATGGAAAACCAGAGGGTACAGTGGGTTGATTCTTGGGAGGCAAAGAGATCTAACTCCTCTCCCGAACCTCTCCCAATTGAGGCTCACCACCTCAGGGTGAAGCTGGGGACTCTTCTTGAGAGGAGGTCCGACACCCAGTTTGTCACCCAGGGCAGATGTACTGCCCATAGTGAGAGGAGATTCTCATGTGTCCAGAGCAAAAGCTTGCAGGCCAAACGATGGACACTGGGCAACCCTGATGGCTCATGTAAGCCACCACTGTTGACTGCCTTGTTTTGCCTTCTTAGGCCAGGGCAGTTGCAATATTGCAGTGGCCCTCCTGATCAGCAGCAGACGCTCTGCCGACAGGGAGAGTTTAACTGCAGGGGATGCACAGTCAAATTCCGTATCCTCAGATGGGAATGCTAGCTCCTGTTCGCCCACATCCTCAGGAGGCGGCAATGGACAATATGTCCTCCTGTGGCCAATCTGCACTCATAGCCCCCTGGGGCCCGAAGGGGACAGATGGGGCAGGTCGCACCAAACATTCACGCAGTAATTGTGCGAGAACAGTTCTGCAGTGGGGAAACAGGTGACCAAAGCTTTTCCATTTGCTCTGAGTCTGCCGATCGCTAGGAATGGTGACTCCTCTTTTTTCTCGGGGGAGGAGAAGTAGGAGGATAAGGAAGACCATGAGGACAGCCTTCTGCCTAGACTACTTTCCCTGATTCGCCGTACGCTCTCCCTTGGCATAGAGCCCTGGGGTGAGGAGGAGACGTCTCTAACAGAGGGTGCTGGGGAAGAGCGCTGAGCAGGAGTAAGGGACTCCATAGAGCTGCGGGACAGCCGCTTCTCAAGCATCAACTTAGAGAAAGGTGCACAAAACTGCGATCAGCAAGTGCCTCCTTGGCGTGCTCTGGCCCCAGGCAGGAAGAACATTTGCCGTGCTTGTCCTCAATAGGCAGACTGGCCTTGCATGTCTCACAGGGATAAAAGCCGGACTTGATGCAACAAGCAAGCAATGCAGTATATAGTTGCTTACTCAATCTGCTTATAGATATCGATCGGGCCAGTCAAGACCCGAGTGGGACCGGTGGCCTGAGCACCGGTCGGTAGTGGTTGTGTAGGACCAGGTAGAAACCAGGTCGCTACCGGGTCGTTTCGATGGCTTTAGTACTAGGGATGGTACCAATGCAGTAACCTCGGTACCGCTGTGGTACCAGGTCGGTGACCTGAGTACCGGTCCACCAGTTCGCAGTCACTGTGGGTGGCAACGTACAGGGATGCCCATCTGTACAAGCCACTGGCAAAACCATTCAGTCAGTAGCCTGCTTGTTAGAAAGCCGTCATAATAGTGATGCTAAGCTGCTACCAAAAAGGCATAAATATATTGTAGAAGAGATTGCAAGCCAAAACAACTGAACCAAGTATCTTGGTCCGGCACAGTACTGCTGAGCCCAGACAGGCCTGCGTGTAGTCTGTAAAAAAACAGATAAACACACAAAAGAAAAATCTCTCTCAACAAAACACAATATCACAATTGCATAAATATAAAACTTCTCATATTTTAGGTAAACACCAAAACGAGAAATAAAATAACTCCCGCTGGAACCATGCAGCCCGCAGGGAAAGCACAAAGTCAGCCGCCTTATGTTGCTGGATTTCTGGGAAGGAGAGACTTAAGCCACTGGCTTCACACGGGGCACAGAGCCTCAACGAGACACTACAAGCAACAGGCTGTAGTGCACACAATACACGTAATTCGTAAGAACTATTACAGCGATTAGTTAAATATCACATATTTTATGTAAAAACACAATAAATGTAAAATATATACAGAAAGAAGCAACAATGTACTTATTTCAAAAAGGCTCTTCAGTCAGGTCGCTAAGATCTGTGAGTGCAGTGCCTTTGTGCACACAGGGGCGGGGCCATGACTGCATTTTTGTAACACAATATTATATAGCAACACTGCAGTTTTGCTATATAATACTCAGGTTTCGGGTCTTTAGGAGGTAAATACCCATATGGCAATTTCGTAAGGGAACACATTGTACAGTACAGAAGACTGTTTTCCTAGGAGGTTTTGGTGGAGTACTCTTCTCTACAGTAACACCTTGCTGTGTTATTGCACTCAGAACTGAGGACACACATCACGTGTGGCTTTACCATTCTGAAGTGTTCACAGGGTTGGGGAAGCTACTTTGAAAAGGTAGTTAGCTAAAGCTACTTCTAAAAAAAAAAGTAGCCAGCTAAACTACAAGCTATTCTGACAAAAAAGTAGCTAGCTACACTTAAAGCTACTTGGAAAAAGTAGCTTACTACTTTCAAAGCTACTTTTCCACTAATGAAAATATATCAATATATTTATAAGCTGTACTTCAGAACTGTGGCGTTTTGGCTGATACTATGGTTATCATTATGGCATTAACTTACAGGTTCACATGCTGCAATCCACTGAAGAACAGCTGTGTCCTTAACCCAGATCCTTTCATACACATAGCCATTACAGCATATATGTACAACAGTGATTAATTATTTTTAGAAAATAAAGATCGTCTCATGTAATCCTCAATTTCAAGTTTAACTCAGTATTGTTCTTGTTGCATTTGGCACATCATCCGATAAAGCAATAACAAGAATTGTACTCCAAGCCTTCTAGAAAATGTGCACTTTTTCACCACGGGAGACAGCAGAGACACTGCACAGTGTTATTAATTAGAATAAATAATTACATATTTAAAATAGCTCCATCTTCGTACTGTGATGTCCTTTTTTTTTTTTTTTTTTTTTGGAGAAGAAAACTAAATTCTGAGTCAAACTACTTCTTGAAAGTTATGTTAACAGTTTATAAATTCAGTGTGTGTGTGTGCTATACTAACTGCCAGCATTCGCTGTGAGACATACAATGAAGAGTTTTCTCTTTTTAATTGAAATGATTGTTCCATTTGTTGTTTAATTGTTATACGGTTGCACTTAATTTAATGTACATGTTGCTCGTTTGCCCCACACCCTCTTTGTGTGATCCTCACGTGTATTTTTTGCCCCCAGTGTGTTACACTTGCCGTTACTTACCCTTTCCCCTTTTGGCGTCTTTACTCTCTGCTTAGTTCAGCGCTTATAAATGCTACTGTTAGTTAGTAGTCACTATTGCAGAGCAAATAAAGCAACAAATTGAAATTTCATTTGCTTGTCTCGTCCTCCTTTGCTGAACCTGTGCACACCAACGCTGCAATATGCTTTTATTAAAGACAGTTATTTTATTTAATATTTTATCCTTGTGACATTATTCTCCCTCTGTCATTTTCTCTGTGATTTTGAACGCATTGACTGTGACTGCTCCATGATTTCTGTCCAAATTTTCCATGACAAACTCCTAGCCCTATTGATAGCCCAGCCTAACAAACTATATAGAGAACACACAAACAAGGAAGTATGATAGTTGTCCACAGTGCTCAGTAATTAACACATTTGGGGGCAACAGAGTTATCAAACAGTTTATTTATGTTCCTGCTGAAAAAAGAAGAAAAAGTAGCGGCTGAAGTAGCGGTAGCGGCAACTACACTTTGCAGGAAAAAATAGCTCACTATTGCAAAAGCTACTGTAAAATAAAAGTAACTCGCTACTGCAAAGCTACACAAAAAAGTAGCTCACTACAGTAGCGTCGCTACTCCCCAACACTGAGTGTTCATACATACATATATATATATATATATATATATATATATATATATATATATATATATATATATATATATATATATATATATATATATATATATATATATATATATATATATATATATATATATATAATATATATATAACAGAGGCCTGCTTGGAAAAGACATTCACTTAATTGCAGGTAGTTCTGAAACCCAGGACTGTGTAAAGGGCTAGTGCGAGTTTCTAACCCTGATCTGATTATACAAACAAAATTAATCTACTAGTTTCTGTTCATTTTTTTAATGCAAATACAGGTCTGTCTGTACCTTAATGCTGTTTTTATAGAGGTAACCAGGCACTGAGAAGCCTTTCTTCCTGTCAAGGGGCTCACTGAAAATGACCATCTGCTCAAAGAGGAAGACCCGCCTCTCTTTCATGCGTGCCAAGAGTCCAGAGTCCTGATCTGATACCAGAAATGTGTCCTGCAGGAGCAGCCGGCCCTGGGCAACGATCTTACCCTGCAGAGGGACACCCAAACACAGACTCATCAAGAAACTTCCAACACAATTCAATAAACATACAGCATTATAACTACCGATCAACATTTATCAGTAATGGGTCAACAAAGGAGCATGTACTACATATCTATGTACTACTTTTATTTTTGCCTGATCCATGAACTAAAAAAAGGTTTTTGTGGTTTTAAGGTATGGTGGAATTTCTTTATTTATTTGCCACTATATAATAAATGGCTAATACACAATATCCAGTAAAAGTCACTAATTTCTGGAGTTCTATAATGCTGCAGTCAGCTTTCACATTTAAGAGTAGAAGCTGCTCTTTTGCCCTTAAAAAAAGTGAGAAAACCAGTACATCAAATCCTTGGAGCCGCCCAACGTTCATCATGTCATTGCATCTTTTTGGTACAATGCACATGACCTCCACAGCTTTCTACAAGGAAGAAGAAAAAGGTAAAAGGCTACACTATACAGGCAATACACACTATGTTACTCTGAAGTACAATTTTAGAAGATCAGGACATTACTCTATCAGCCTTTCTTTGGGATGTGAGGGGATAAACCATAGGTCGTAGTTCTATTACCGATACAAAAAGGGGAGTAAATAAATAAATACATCAATAAATACATCCACAACATTCTAGGTTCCCTATGAATACCACAGTATTACATTCCTTTTAATGAACAAAATAGCTTGGACTGCACTGATGCAACTGACAGATAAAAAGCCTCAGTTATTTAACATTTCATCCCCTCAAATGCTATATAGATTTCTTGAAAGTACAAGAAAACCTTTGGTGTTTCCATTTCAAACAATTTGCACAATTCAGGGTCATACTGGAGTAACAGACCAGTATGATATAAACCAAAAAACAATAACAGCACAAACAAAACATACCTCTAATTCTGAAGTATCCACGCCAACCTTTTTGGAGTATTTGAGGAAGTCCTAAAAGACACAAGAAAACAATCAGTGACTGACTTACAGAACAGTCATAAATGAGTCTGGTCTCAGAATCTGGCCAACAGCTTCCCATATCCCAATGCATAGATCATAATGCAAAATCATGCATGCTTTCAACTAATTTGCTTCCATTTGCCTCACTGTTACATCACTTTTGTTCTGTACTCGCCTTTAGCAGCAACTGGTACTTCATAATTCTCTGCACTGGTTTTATTAATAAATCCGTAATCTGTAGTCTGTGGCCTAGACGCTGTTTGAGGTCCTGTAAAAAAACAAACAACACACACAGGATCAGTTTGATCTTCAATTCTGTGAGAAAAAGCTCACAAATGCATTAGAGACTTTTCTGACAGTGTCACGCACTCTTGTTCTCTCACACACATAAGCCTTGTCCTAAAGCAGGAAGATTTCTGTTGCACAAAAATCTCTGTCATCATCAAGTACAAAAGAAACTCACTCTTTGGACTCACCTCAAAATAGGTGTCTATATATTCAGACACTATGTGCTCTGATTTGGGTTTGTTTTGGCAGTACACAATGTACATGTGCAATCTTCTCTCCTAGAAAATAAATAAAATGGTTTATTTAACACACATATTTATGTTAATGAAAGCCTAATATTCAGCATCACATTTAGCAATGCATCTACCAGGGGTGTGCAATTTATGTGAAGGACATCAAGTTTTGCTTTTATACTTTGCCTGTCGGACAAGCAGTTTTTATTTATTTATTTTTCCTATATTTGTTCTGTTGCTAGAAAGACACTCCAGGTATACTTCTACAGCCCCAAGACAGTTTCTGAAAACTGAATTGTGGAAATCTAGCACTGAATCACAAACATTTTAAAAAGTGTTTACTTCCCACCCCTATCACTTCTGCTTGGCCAGCTGTGGAAGGAGCTGTATTGGTTACAAAAAAACTCAGAAATGGCTGCCTGAGAGCCTGTGACAAGGCAGACTAATCTTTTGAAAATTAAGCTATTATTTCCATTTTTGGATAGCAAATAAGTGATACTGGTTTCTTAATACATGAACCTGACATTTAAATGCAGCAATCTAGTAAAGTTATTACAAAAAATTTGTGTTGTGTAATGTACTTGTTGGGATGTTTAAAAAAAATAGTATGAATTAATGTATGTATTTTTCAGTGAGAGTAGTGTAGGGAAAGAATGTTGCCCCCCCCCCCCCAAGAATGTTGCACAATGTTAAATGTGGAAAAATAGCGTATCGTGAGTATTAAATGTTTTGTTTGTTTGTGTAAACTAACTGCCTGTGTTTGTCACTGTTGGATGGCTAACACGAACCAGGAGCTGTTGCTACAGACCAACATCAAGCCCAGACTACACTGCACAACTGTCACTTTAATTGCCTTGCACCGCACCTGCACTAACAGCACTCACTATCAAGAGAAGTGACCATGTCTGTGTTATTCTTTTTGTTATTATTTTGGGACTGAACCCTGTGGTTTATACTCTGACAGTACACATTGTTGTGTAGAGGCAGCATTATTATTTAACGGTCTAAAACAGAAGAGAAAAAAATAAAGAACTGTTTTGAACCGTAAGCTTTGTGTCTGTCGTTGTTGGAGCAACTGCATCACCTGTACACTGCAAACCACTCTGATCACAAACCTACTGTAAACATTGCGTGCATTTTTGTAGAAAAACAGTACAAAATGCAGAAAAACTTGTATCTGTATCTTGTATCTGTGATGCAACACCCTAAAAATACCTGTATATCAGGAGTTGATTCAGCTTAAAGAAAAAGAGTGGAAAAAACAGGCAGAAGCTATTTTTATATTTCATTAACTCCCAAGTATTGTTTATTATAGCTCTTAGTATGTTACTTAAATTTACTAGCAAATGTGTTCCAAACTGCACTGAAAGGAACATTTCCTTAAAGTATGTTATAAATTTGTTGAGGCGAGGTGGGGGGTCACAGGGAATCTTTTGCGTATCTTGAAGAATTCAGTGAACCCGTCAAGCTACAAGGCTAGATCCGCCCCTGTTAATCACTAATTGATTGATTGTGTTTATTGTTAAGTTTTATTCTACTTTTTTGTGTGATGGGGAGGGGGCAAGTAGATTTTTAAGAAGGACAAGTAGATTTTTCTATCATTATGTCCCTTGGACAAGTTTTTCAAACATTGTACCTCCCTGATCTATAGTTCCCTGCCATATTAAAATGAGCAGTCTTGAAACAGAGGCGACATTTATTACACCAAACTGTCATACAGCATAAGCACAAAGCTGAGCAGAAACAAACACATCAGTATCTGGTAGCTTGGCATTTTGCATCATGCAGGGTCTGAACCTGTGCAGGCATGGAATCAATGAGATTTTGTACTACATACACTCTGGTCCAGATTTTGCCATAGTTCGATGAGTTTTGACCAGAGTTCATTCAGATTGGCAGGTAATGGCAGAGTTTTCCACAATTGTCTAGCAAGGTGTTCCCAGACATCTTCAATAGGGTTCACGTTCATGGGAATTGTTGGAAGTGGGACTCATCTGGAGATCAGAACAGTCCGTTTCAAAACTGTACAGGTCTATCTATATGCCAGGCTTTGTGCTTTATGTGCTGTACATTTGCTTGGGTGAGCAGGGGTTTCTGTTGGGCCACTTGCCCACTGTAGCCCAGCAGCCTAGCCCATACAGAAACCGTTATGCTGTATGTTGGCCCATATCTGTGGATCTGACACTGTCCGCAAGGCTTTGACGACGGCTGGAATGGACCTAGCAAGCAGATGCTTGTTGTGAACAGTGAGACTGTCAATGGGCGACCAGGCCGATGTTATGCAGTGGTCAGACTATGCCCACACCCACTCGAAATTCCAAGATCTCTCCTAATCTGCTTCGCACTTTGCTATCAGTCAGACATATTGTATACACCTTCTGAGCTCCACAATGCAGACGACTGACATTTAAACCACGGGTGTGGAGGCATTGTAAGTATTTTTTACAAGGGTTGCCATTGCTTAACTTATTTAAGTATGTTTGCAACTTACATGCTTGACAAACAGGGTTGCCAGTTTATCAGGATCTTCAAGGCACTTCTCCAACTCTCCAAGAAAGAAGCTACAGAAAGAATAGAACACACAATAATAGCAGTTGTAACTGCCTGCAACACTTTGACATGTTAAAAAAAATTCTGATTTCACACACGTTTCAAAGATGACAATTATGACACCACCACACCCTTTATTGTACGGTATTACCAGTGTGAACCAACCTATGCTTTATAGATCATACAAATGCAATAATGCACTATTAAGTATAAAACAGGAATGCTACCCACACAATCTCTGAAGGTCTCAGATACTGTTTGAGTATTTGTTTTAGCAAATGTTATACTGCAATCAGTTGTAACGATACTAAAGTAAGCAACCCCTCTGCTTTCCACTACAATAATAAACAATTGAAGCCAAAACAAAGACATATTATTATCCTGTCATGTTATCTCATTTAAACAAGATGTATACTTACTCTTTGTGCCAGTCATAAATCTGATGTATGTTTCCAAAGACAATCTTATCTTTTCCCTTCATGTCATCGGGTACTCCATCCTCCTTCATTTTGTTCATGTAGCCCTGGAGTGAAGGAGGGCATATTTAACAGATTATAGGCAGCTATAGATGTTTTTGGTTTATTGCAATGACTGTAAAACTACTGTCTGCGAAGGAAACATCTGGCAGCGTATTTACACATTCACATGGAAGATGTCCCACGACAGAGGTCTTAAAAACATTACATGTTTGTGCAGCTGACTGCTGTTCATTATGCCACTACTGTTCACCAGTGCAGAAAAATCTGATGCATTCTGCAGAGCACACAGCACTACAGCACAAAAAGCAATATAAACTCACCTCTACTAAATAGCCCAGGTCCCTTACATAATCCCGCTCAGTCTCAACAAGCTCCTGTATGACATAACTAAAAAAGGAAAGAAAGAAACATGGTGTTAGAGATTTCTGGTGTGTGCTCAGATTTCACAACCTTGTTCCTAATACTTGAAGCTGCAGTGCATGAAGTTGTAGGTGGTTTTCTGCCTGCATTTACCTCACAAAGCCTCCAAGACTTAAACAGATATGATTAAATGTGCTGCTTTAAAATACCACTAAACACTGTCCACAGCAAGCATAGCTGAGCAGCATGTGTGACGATGAAAACCGATGTTTGAATTTAAGAGGCAGGATCTATAGTGGCTACTTACACACCCTTAAATCTGCAATACAAATCCATCTGCAAAGTTGACTTTGATTGTTCACAGCTCAAAAATGCAGAGAGCACACACTTACTGCCGTCTCTTGAAGAAGCTGGACTTGCGCTCCTCCATCTCGTCGATGGGCGAGGAGGAGGACATGAGGGAGTTGTCTGAGGGGTTGAAGGAGGGACTGCTGCTGTCCCCCTGCTCCACTGACAGGGAGCTGGGCCGGTCCTCCAGAGCCTGCAAGGGAAAGCAGTCGGTACAGCTGCAGTCTAAATATCATAGCACCGATACAGCCATGCCACTGTCTATAGACAGCAGTGCCCACAATTATTGACACCCTGTGACACCCTGATAGGATTTGGAACCTTGATGGTTGCATCGCAGTGTTATAATACTGAATCCACATGTACTGCTTGGTTATTTGGGAATTACACTACTGAAAGCTACATAAATACAGTTTTTAAAAACAAGCTTCAGGACCACATTTCCCCACCCAATTTTACGTGCTGTTATGCACCGATCTTATTGGCTAAAACCACTTATTGTGGTCTGTTTTTAGGACTCCTAATGCACATTGTATTATCAAAATGGACACAAGATGTAACAAAGAAAAACAAACAATTTGTTTTCCATATTGTATATCGGAGCAGCTTGATGCAACAGTGAACTAGAACAGGATTAGTTACATAACCCAGTTATCCAACTACTGCTTGTTTTGAATAGATCATACAGATAGCAATAAAACAATTAAAAAGCAGTCCTAAAATCTACTTATTTAAGATGAAATACTGATTCAACAATTAGCAATGCACAAAAATCACACATGAAAAGTGTGCAGATCACAGCTGACACTAGTTGTACAGTAGAAGAAAGAGCAAGTGTGTGTGTGTGTGCGTGTGTGTGTGTGTTTGGATCGCATGAATTGTTGTCAAGAGGGACCCAAAGACTGCGTTTAGTAAGCAGTGCTCCACATTTGTTTAGCATTGATGTCTATTGCTCTTACCATTTTGCTCTTTACAAGTTCTTCAATGGCGCTCACCAGTTCCGCAGCACTAGGGGTCTCTGAGCTGGTAGGACGGACGGAGATCCGAGAGGACGTCTGCATGGCGGGGAGAGAAGGGATTATTAAGTTCCTCAGTAGAATTCTCAAACATGACTAACTAATATTGACTCAGCTGGGAAGACAGAGGGGACAGGCATTATATCTCCAGCCAGCTCCTAGTTCAGGCTCTACATCATTTAAGAAGACAACCCTCACAAGGTATCTTGATGAGATGCACAAACTCACACATGCTAATGGCATACATTTACTAAGCTTTTGTTTGAGTACAAAGTATGATCAGAGAAACACACAGTAGATGCTTTTGTAAAAAAATATTGTATTAAAGTTTGGATTTCGCTTCATGCCCATTTTAACACCCTGAAATTACTGCTAATCGCAGATTGAGCAGTATCTTTCCAATCTGTTTGGGAACTGTGCATCTCAAAAGCACATTTTGCAATTTGAGTATATCGCTTCACTCAAAGACCAAAGAAGCTGTCTCCTCTTTTGTATTTCGCTCTTTCCTTGTTTGATACTTTCCATTTCACAATTTGATCAAAATAACTTGCTCAAAGACCGAAATAACCTTTGTAAATGCTCAAAATCGCGAAATGGTTATTTGTTTCAGTGACTGACTGAATCCTAATTATGACTAACACACACACACACAAATAAGGCTTCTGACTTTCGTTTTTTAACCGATAAGACGATAATACCTCCCGATACAAAAAATAAATAAATGATGTCGGCAATGTCCCGCCTTCCTACCTTCTCACATCAATTCGCTCTGAATACTTTAAACCCACCCCAACTGCTGAGTGGCAGCACATTCCTACATTTCTATTGGAGGATTGTAACATGCGTTCAAGATTTAAAATTAGATTACAATTACTAGAAGCGGAGGGGTTGTTCTTGCTTGTGAGGTTTAAAGTTATATTACCGTTCCATAGGGGGTATTTACAAGCTTGTGAAATTTAAAACAGAATTGAAATTTGTTTCGAAATGTAAAAAAATGCCTAAACTCAGAAACCCCAGAAGAATGTGGCTGTTGCTATAAAGTTGTGGAAGACAGCAAAAGAAGAAAGGTATATGAAGTGTGTCAGTACTGTTGAGTTAATACATAGTGTGACAGAAAAAAAAAAAAAAAAAAAAAAAAAAACACCCAAGACTTTTGGAAAGTAACAGTAAACAATTGCCATACAGTATATCAAAAGATTTACATCAACTCGAAAATAGCTAAAAATAAGCAACAGAAAAATGAAATTTATAAAAATGAAAACCCAAAGTCCATAAATATACATATATATATACACACACACACACACACACACAGTACCAGTCAAAAGTTTGAGTACCACACACACACACAGTACCAGTCAAAAGTTTGAGTACACTTGCTAGATTGACATTTTTCATAATTTTACATCATATATACATTTCTGTAAATACTTGAAAATGAACATGAACACATGTTACAATATACTAAACAAAACATAAGGAGTATCAAAGCAATGTTCAAGAAAATTGAAAATTGTCTCTAAATCTTGGATTCCTCAAAATAGCCACCTTTTGCCTTAATAACAGCCTCACAAACACGAGTCATTCGGTTAAGTTTCAGCAGGAAATCACCTGACATGTCTTCCCAGCTATTCTGCAGCAATTCCCAGAGATGTAGGGCACTTGTGGGTAGCTTTGCTTTGACTCTTCTGTCCAGTTTGTCCCATATAAGTTCTATTTTGGATTGAGGTCTGGAGACTGGGTAGGCCAGGTCATTAGATTGAGTTGTCCTTCACTTTCCTTCTTCACCAGATAGTTCTTGCACAACTTTGGAGGTGTGTTTCGGGTCATTATCTTGCTGAAGAATGAAGGACTGCCCAACTAGCCGTAATCCTGATGGAATGGCATGGCTCTGAAGTATGCTATGATAGCCATGCTGGTTGAGCTTGCCATGGACTTGGTAAAGATCACCAACTCTGTCACCAGCAAAGCAACCCCAGACCATGGCACTGCCTCCTCCACGCTTGACAGTGGGAACCACACATGCAGGACTCATGCGCTCACCCTCTCTGTGTCTTACAAATACTCGGCAGTTGGACCCAAATATTTCAAATTTTGACTCATCGGTCCATAAGACTGACTTCCACTCCTCAAACGTCCAGTTTCTGTGTTTTTTGGCCCAGGCAATTCTCTTCCTCTTATTCTGTACTCTTAACAATGGTTTCTTTGCAGCAATTCTTCCAGTTAGGCCAGCTTCACGCAATCTCCTCTGAATAGTTGATGTTGAAACATAAGTGCCACTTTCTTCAAATTTGTTGATGGTCTTGGCCATAGCAGTTACAGACACTTGCAAAGTTCTTGCGATTTGTCTTAAAGATTGACCTTCATTTCTTAAAGTAATTAAAGATTGTCTTTTTTCTTTGCTTAACTGAGTGTATATTGCCATTTTCTGCTCCCTTACATTCAGGAATCACAGACATGTGCTATGCTACCTATATTTATAGTAATCATGGACCCTCACCTGTTAACAATAATTGGTGACATAAGGTGAATTAGGTAACATGCTAGTTAACTCAGAGAACATCTAACAAAGACACTTTTATACTTAGGTCAGTGTTCTAACACTGTGTTATACACATTTAGGACTGTTAACTGACTTGGGCTTCCGACTGAAATCCGCTTGCTTTGGGTGACCATTGAAATTGAAATTGACAAGATTTACATTTTTATTTAAAAATTACATTTTTGAATGCAATTCACTTATGATTATCAGCTTATATAAGTACATGTATCATATAATGAAATATTAAGTGTTTATAAACAAGTTTATACAGTTTGAAAGCATAGATAATCATGACAATCCTGGTTTCAAGCATTTGTACTCAAGTGCAAAACTTGAAGTTTGAAAACTTGACCTGGTATTATATATATAATAATAATGACATATCTATATATATATATCTAATCATATATAGATATATCTAGATATAGATATATATATATATATGGATTTAGTTTTCATGTACCTGCATTTCCGTTTCTTTATTCATACATTCATAAAACCCCTGACTGATTGATTATTTTTATATTAAATGGTTAAATTGTTTCCTTTCCACCCTGTACAACAGGACCAACCTGCAAATGAGAAGACTGTTTTGAGGATTTTCTCCTGGTTACATAAATACTGTACATTGCTTATTTATTATATTTATTTAAGGGTAAGACGACATGTGTAATTTATCTTTCGGATGTACAAACCTCTACACAATGTTTAACACTAGAAACGCCATGCTGGTCAATTTGACCCTTTTTTGTATTTAAAATGTTAATTACTCTTCTGTTGTAAATCATTTGTGTGTGTGTCTTATTGATTTCTTAAATATATTAATTAAATATCATGACGCCGTTTGATAAACAGAATCGTGAAAATTATAGTTACAATGAGTTCTACCTAGAACCGTCACATGGGACAATTTGACCCATGCACTACAATACATATACATATATATATATATATATATATATATATATATATATATATATATATATATATATATATATATAAAATAAGACATTCTATATTTTTTGTAAATGCAGCATCCTCTTCCTCTAGTGTTTTTTTTATTTATTTCAAGCCTTTCTTTTGATTGCTATGATTGTGGATTTGAACAATTGCACCAAGATGCCAACTCAGTGAAAGCCTATGCTTCATTTCTCAATGTACCTGGGAGACAGCAATCCTTCATTTTGTTCCAGAAATGCAACTGGGAATATATCAGAAGGAATATGACAAGCTGCAAGAAGATGCACAGAGCAAAGTGAAATGACAGGTAGGATAACAACTTATGTGCCTTATATGAAACGTATGTTATATATTTTTTTTATATTACTTTTAGAAAAACAAATTTTGGTTTTACAGTTTTGTACATACCAGTTTACACATGTTTACAGAACAGTATTCAATGGAACTGAGTGTGTTTACACTCCATAGAGTACAATGCAGCTGTCATATAGGAAGCAGTGTTAGATTTTCTTTTTATGTAGTATTAGAAACAATGATTTTGGTTTTATAGTTTTATATCTATAGATACCCGTTTACACCTGTACACGGGTACGTCTACATACCTGTTTCTTTTGAAATGTGTATTTTATTATTTATTTTCATTTTGTAGTCATGCTGTATATGCGCTCATTTTGAAAATAAAACCTTTTATGTTTAAATTTTCATTTAAATGCGGTGTTTCTACTTTTCAAATGTTAGATATGATGTTCATGAATAAAACTTTTGAGTTGTATCCGATAGTATGTCTGTCATTTTCATAACGTAGCAGTTTAAAAATGTATGGGTCAAAAGGACCCACGTGATGGTCCTATCAAAAATCCAGCGGTTGTACTGTTAAAACACACATTGCTAGCTGTCAAAATAGTTTTCTAATTTACTATTTATCCTTCGATAAATATACTGCATGCATACATACATACATATATATATATACACACACACACACACACACACACACACATATATATATATATATATATATATATATATAGACACACACACACACACACTAGCTCACCATTGTTGTGCCTTCCAGATTTCCAAATAAGTGGTGCAGATTAGATGGTCTCTAGCCTCGTCAGCTATCTGATGTCAATTTAAGACTAGGTTTGTGGATAATGGTAGTCAACATTGAGGGAGTCTGGGTAGGTATAGGGGGCACCAAGCCATTCAGAGTAATTGTTAGGCACATGACTTTGTAGCCAATTTCATGTGCCATTAAGTACTCAGAAACTGCATTTGACAAAGATTTTCAAGCAATGAAGGAGGGAAGCACATGTAGTGCTATCAAAAAACAAAATGGGTACAGGGGGCTCTTGGCACACTTCAGACTAGGCTTACAGAAAAAATAGTTCTAATAACGACACATATTGTATATATGAAGGGGGAGTTGGGGTGGGAAGTTTTTGTTTTTTTATTTACTGAGGATGAGGAGCAACATTGGAAAGGAGTGTGACTTAAATGGAAAGATAGGGGAACTGAGATAAAACAGAGACAGAACATAAATCAACATAATGCTATGATAAACAATACAGTAACAAAAAAGAGAAAACAAAGCAATTAGTTTCAGAGTAAGATTCCATTACATTACAGAAAAAAGCAAAGCAATGATGAGGGCTGGCCAGAAAGTAAAATGACAAGGTTTTCTACAAATCCCACTACGACATTTGAAAACATAGAGAACTTGCTGTTGATGAATACTACTTCTATGACAATTTAATTTAACAAAGAGGAAGAGAGAATGTCAAACTGCCCATTGAAATTCCAGTCTCAGTTCTATCTCAGGGTTAAAAAGAACATAAGTCGATTAACTTATTTTGGTGGCATGCAAACCAGTGTAAAAATAAATATGTTGCTGTATGAAATGGTCTTGGGGGAAGAATAATGTTATTTATTTGCTGGTTTATAATCTAATCTAACATTTGTTTTAGTTTGCTTGTTTTTAATGGTTTTATTTTATAAAAAATACTGGTCTGAAAAGGGATTTAAAATAAAAAAGTTTATTTCATGCTGATAATGTAAACCAACTTATATTATCAGTAACTTGTCTATTATATACACACAGTTCCATTCTAATGCTGGTTTGGTCAGTGTTCGTTCCCTTGCTGTTCTACAATGCCCCGTTTCCACTGCCTGGCACCTCCACTGCTCGCCCGAGCGGCTGAGCGCAGCTGCCTGGTCAGGTTTTGTATCTCATACTTGTAGCCAAAGTGGCATCAAAGGAAGTGTGTCATCAGGTAGCCAGGAGTTGAGTGTAGAGAAGAAACCAACAAGGAAATCGCTAGCATTGCGCCGATTTTCTTTCATATAGGTAAAGCACACACATCTTGCTTTGGCACACAAGACGAAAGCCTGAATTCGCATTGCTTTTTACATTTTATTTATGATAAACAACAACAAAGCCAAACATTTTGAAACCATCTACAATTAGCCCCCCCACCCCCCCTCTACAAAATATGTTCACAGCATTCCATTAACATGGGGCTGGGATTTTGTTGGTGTTACCTTGTCATCCTGTGAGTCTGGCTGCAGGAGGCTGTGCTGCTGGATGGCCATAGGGGGAGGGAGTGGAACTGAATCTGCTCCCTCTTCACCCTCCTCCTCTCCACAGCTCTGCATTCCTGAAGAGGAGGACTTGGACAGTGTTCCGCTGCTGAGTCCTTCGTTCCTCACCCTCTGGAAGAGAAAGAGACCAGTTACTGGCAGTTCAATTTTCAAAAGTATCCAGATCCTGGACAAACTAACCAACAGAGAAACTGACAGTAGGACAAAGGTTATGAACAGACCATGTAAAATCCGTAATGAGAAGAACATTCAGACTTTACTTGAGTATTCAATACAAGCAGCAAAACAGACATTCAAAAGCTCACTAAATATATTCACATCTGGTTTGTCTCAATAATGTCACAGAACCTAATCCTACCTTATAAGTCTTTAATCAAACATATTCACAGTGACGTTTAAGAGGACAATTTAGACTGATCAAAGGGTGGGGCTCACACATTTAAGCTTTTATATTATTACTGCCAATCATATCAGAAATATAATTTTACTAATCCCTTTGCCTGACCCAGCATAGTATAGAAGAACAGGAGCCAATACAATTCTTAAAAGTGCTGCCCTAAGGAAAGAGGTCATACAGCACTGACCTCTTCGACAGTCTCATCCTGTGGAGTTGCAGCGCTGTCGTCTGAGTCCTTCTGGGAGCCTGTGTCGGCATTCTTGCGTACGTCCCTGCTCTTCTTGTGCTTGTTAGCCAGTTTCTTGACGTGGCCATCGGCTTTGCCACTGCTGAGGCGTCGCACTGGGCTGGTGAGCCATTTGCGAAGAGTGTTGCCAGGGCGCTTGGGGCCAGGGGAGCTCTGGGAGCCAATCCCATGGGGTTGCAAGGTGACAGAGGCAGGGGGGCTGGCGTCGTTGCTGGACACTGACAGAGAGTCTGTAACAGTGAAAAAAAAATCATGATAATAAACATCTTGTTTTAGAAGTTTAGAATATCTTCATCTAAAAAGAACAAAACAGAACACACTGGATACTCTCTATACTGTATATGACTGGAGAGGTCAAAACAGTGCAGTGCTCAATGATCTGTGTTATTGTGCACTTTATTACCTGCTGTTGAAAAATGCAGGTCGTTCACCCAAAACTAAAACTGGAGTGTCATTGTGTATATGCATGACTAACAGGAACAGTATAATTCAAGAAAGCAACAATTGTTGTGCAACTGGCCCTTTTAAGGAGTTTGACCGAAATTCCCAAATGTGACTGACACAGGTTACTGCTGTATCTTTCAAACATCACTACTATTTTTTTTTATACATTATTTCAAAGTCAAAGAAAAAACTTCAGAAACATGCAACAAACCAACTCTCCCAAACAGTGAACAAATCCAACAAGAGATCATACATGTAAGTACATGATAAAATAGTTCACTTCAAACTGCACTTACTAAACCCTCACATGATCTGGATACAGCCTTCAGAACTCCTTGTCAATTCAACTACATAAGCAGAAGAAAGCAATCCTTTATTCGGATGGGACTGGTTGAAAGCCTAATTCACAAAGTGTCCACTTTCCACTTACTAGCCTCCCATCACTGGTAATTAGCTCACAGCTTGTGCACATGCCAACTTTTAAAAGAATGAACATAATATCATACTTAATAAACAGACAGCTAACATTTTCTAAGGAGGTTCTTTATGAAGAACGTTGTCTTGTAAAATGTACCTGTTCATGACCCACAGTATTGTAGACAGTCAGAATGGAAAAGACTAAATATCCATGCACAAATACCTTATACCAAACAAACTGAGGTCAGAATTACTAGACAAAATGGATGCCGTGTGATCCAGTGGATAAAGAAATGGGCTTGTAACCAGGAGGTCCCAGGTTCAAATGCCATCTCACTCACTGCCTTGCTGCGTGACCCTGAGCAAGTCACTTAACCTCCTTGTGCTCTGTCTTTCGGGTGAGACGTTGTTGTAAGTGATTCTGCAGCTGATGCATACTTCATACACCCTAGTCTCTAAGTCGCCTTGGACAAAGGCGTCTGCTAAATAAACAAATAATAATAAGACAAACAAATGTTGATAAATTATGTATGGCCATAATAAAACATCCCATGCAACAATGTCTGCATGCAACAATAGCTACAAAGACCCTTTCTGTTTTGATCTTAAAAAGAGATCCAACATAACTGCATTGTTCCTGTATTTGATGTCTGCATGTGTGCCATATAGCCCACTACAGACAGTAAAATGTCATGGTGCTTTCATGGACTGTTCAAATATGCATCTATTTCTGACCACCGCAACAGTGGGCCTGGGAAACAGACATCACCGAAATGGCAACCTCCAGTAATACACACACCTGCTTAACCATGGTCTCCAGCAAAGAAAAAAGAAGGAGCTATGTAACAATGGGCAATGTTTGGATGCACAGACTAACGGCTCCACATTTTGTATATCATCTGAGATAATTGTCTGCGGTTTTAAGAGTTTGCCACTGTCTTACAAATTGTATTTAATTTCTCCTCCAAGGGAATTTATTTATGTCCCTCTTCTATCAGTCAATAACTTCAGCATCTAAATTTATTTTATTTTCTATTAATTGGTATTACTATAATTCATGTATATAAACATTTAGAAGTAGTATTCAGAAGGGTACATACTGATAGACAGGCCACTTAAATCGAGACACTGATAATCAGGATTCCTTTAATAGGGATACAGTATTTTCAAACGATGAACGGTGATCGCTTTTCAGAGCCAAACAGGTTCACGTAGCACACTGCAGTGATTAAGTGACTTGTGTAAAATTGCGTAAACTAGTGGTTTTTAGCCTTATCTGTCATTTGCGAGCTGTCATCATGGATGAGTCGCGAAATCTAGTCGATTTGCTTCTGGCTCAGAAGGTTGAACTCTTGAAGGAGTTGGAGTCTCCTGTAGTTTCTTAGGCTGCTGTGGCAAGTTTTCATGTCGACATCACTGGTGTCTCGCCTTGTGAAAGGTAAAGGTGAAATCCTGCAGCAGTTTGAAAACAACAGCAATCCGAACCAAAAACGACAAAGAGCAAGCAAGGACGAGAAGGTTGTAAAAAAATATCTCCCTCTTGTAACTGTTGTAAATTATGAATATGGGACTAAGGTGCTCTTAAATGTCTCTTGTTTAATTGGGGACAAACGCTTATTCAGGATATTTTTACATCTCCAAAGGAGTCTCGATAAAGTGCCGCCGACTGTACCAAACAGCTGATAAAAAAAATCCTTGCTACCATGAAGCACCACAGGTGTAAATAGCTCCTTATCCCATGGGACATACTTAAATATACTGTACCTAGTTATGGATTAATTACATGTCTTTGCTATGATGACAACACTTTAAAGCATACAAAACACCAAGTGGTTGACTAGCTGTAATTATGCAACACTGTATAGATTCCTTTCAGACCAGCATTGATAAATTGATGTATTCATTTTATAAACCTTGAACTCTGTTTCACATATAGATACAATTTTCTGTTAAAGCTACTTCTTACAGCTGGTTCCCCAGACCCAATATAAACCATACGCCATTCCGACCATTCTTCCATGACCTAAAACAGTGACAAGTTAGGAGACCAGGTAAGCCGCTCGTCCCCAGTGAGCTGTTCCCTTGATGAAGTCACAGTTCAGAGTGTCTATGAAAAACATGAGGCTATCACTCTGCACAGTCTGCAGCAGACCCTACCCCACAGAGAAAACACATTTGGGGTCAAGATGTGGGAAAGCAACAGCAGTCTCAGCTAACAAAGTTGATAACCCCAGACATCTGCAATTGATAAGTTGACAGTTTTTATAACAAATCAAATTCTTCTGACCACAGACAGAAAATGTAAAAAGTCCCAAAGTATGCCAGTTCTACCTTTGTCCCTTACACACAACATTTAACCCATTAGAAACATAAAGCAGCAAGTAACTATATTTGCCTCCCCCCTCTTCTGCCCAAATAGGTACCCCTTGGTGGACTACTGCCTTGCCCTATTTTAATGGATAAGTAGTGTGTACTGCTTAGACCTCATGCACAGTGTACCAGGCAGTCTTCAGAGAAGATGTTCAGTTGAAATTGTGAATCAACCAAAATGACTAGGTGTCGATACCAAGAAACATAAAATTGAGGGTAACAGGTTAACTTCCTTCTTGCACTCTCATACCTCTCCAATGCTTTGTCTACCCTTACAGAACATGCTGTGTTTGGGAGGTGCTGGAACATTTCTGTTCCTGTGTACCTGGAGAGACTGTACTGAACAGAGGCCGCTCTGTTTCTCTTCAATGGTATTTCACATGCATTTGTTACAGACTGATGACAGTTTGCACCATTAAGTACTGCTTTGTTAAAAAAAAAAAATAAAACCCACATTGTGGTCCTTGTTTAAAAATAAGTTTTATTACATCGATATTTTATTTTAACAATGAACATCAAAGTTCAAATGCAAAAATGCAGTTAAAATATCTTCATCATCAGCAGTAACAAACAGAACAGAGGTCATCAAATACAGTATTCCACAACACTGAGGTTCTTCCCTAGATACCTTCCAGCAAGTACTCAATGCCAGACCAAAGGCTGGTTTCACAGAACCTGGTTAGTGCTAATCTAATCTGACCTCAGGATAAGTGCTAATCAGGGTCTGTGAAACCAGTCACTCGTCTCAGGTGAGTAATCACTGGCTAATAAAGCCGCCATACAGAACAGATTCAGCAGGAGACTGATTTCTATCACCCACTTTACACTAACAATACAGGTGCTTACAAAAAACTTTGCTGAGTGAAGGACAAATGGACTTACAAGTCTCCTTGCCTGTTTTGTAAATGTTAAAACACATTTCAACAGCAACTACTGTATTTGGATTTCAGGGCTGCCTCAAAGCATGCTACAGCCTCGTTATGGTACTGACTTTGAATACAGAAATCTAATAAAATATCATTATGAACACCTTTTCTGATTAACCTTTTCCTTGTTTTAAAAGTCATTTTGTCAATAAGGAATAAAGGGTTCTACCATCTCAGTCCTTTGTATTCCGTGTTTGTTTTATGCTTAAGTAAATCTGAGTGGTTTAGAACACATTTACAGTGAATTATTATAATTACTTTTCTGTTATAACTGAAAGTGGTAACATGTTTAGACAGCAGGAGAATGCTGTTGCTTTCTTAAGAAACAAGATAAAAAGTATAGCCAAGTGAGGAGGTCAGAACAGGGGGTCATTTTGTGTGCCATGAGATATCGCTCGCTGTTGAAGTGCTGCCGTTGGCTGGGATCCATCTATAACCATGGGAAAAGGAAGCAGGTTATGGGATGGTGGACAAATCCTAAGTATGGCTGCACTGCTGCAAAAACATTATCTATGTAATGATTAAGTACAGGAGGGACCAGCACTATCCCTCTATGATTCCTCAGAAACATCTGGAGATCTTTGCTTAATTGGACATGCATTAGAATGTTTTCTATCTTTTCTTCTGAAGTATTCTTGACACTATTGACCAGCCAGTAAGAGCCTGTGCTGGGTCAACAAGCCCTCTGCTGACCTGAGTCAGTGGAGCTGCTCTTTTAGCTGAGCAGCAGAAGGTTGCTTTGGTGGCTTGGTACCTTAGTGAAATCCACTTTTCTCTTTCAAGCCTCACAGTGCAGTGGTGAAAGCAACTTGAAATGTCTGTGCTTGCAAACACTTCCAACGATGTATACCTTTATTATAGTATTGAACACACCATCTTTAATAATGCCTTTTCAACCTATAAAATCACTTGTAGCTTTGATCGTTCTACAAAAGAACCCCGCAAAGAGGTTCCCAGTGTCAGACCAATACATTACAAAAAAGAGGTGTTTACAAGCAATTCATGCTTAAGCAAACAAAAAATGTTAACTGTAGTGATGCATGTCTTCCTGACCTGTGAGTATTTTGGTTTATCTTCATTGCACAGCAAGTGACAAATGAGCATTTCAGCACCACATATGAATGTGACTAGTTATCCTGATCTCCAGTTACCTATCTTCTATCTTTAAACTGTTAAGAAGCTCTAGTCACCCTGAAATCTACTACAGATCCAAATCTTCCTCCAACAGTTTCAATGAGAAACTGTGTTCAATAGTTTGTGTCCAGGCAGCACTACCTTTTATTCTTAAGCCAACCATGGTTGAGAACTTCACAAGTCAAGAAATGCACCGGCTTTAAAAGAATGCCTTTCTGCATAAAATTCATCACAACTCAAGCAGTTTTTTTTTTCTTTTTTCAAACCACCTTGCGACTTGAAAAATAAAATTTTTGCAGAGAGTTGTCATAATTAAGACGACGAGGTGTCTATTTATGGCAATTATTGGTATCTGCAATCATATTAGCACAAACGTTTAATTAACCTGTTAAACCCCCAGCCTCCCACAGGCAATTTCCACCTGGAGGGCTATGACCTTAAATAAATCACATTATCTTCCAAAGTATAGACAGCACAGGCATGGTTCAGGGCTCGAATTCAAGGTAACCCCCTGGCCATATCAGATTTGATATAAGTCTTACTCAGTACCACACTGGAAGGAGATAACCAGAAATTTTTTTTTTTTTTTAAAAAAAGAAACACTTTTCATTTGTTTATATTCTAGTCATTTTTTCACCCTGTAACATATGAAAAGAGCCAGATTTTTTTCCAGAGCTTCCCCAGCATGTCTACTACACTGGATAAACTGATTGAATAAAGGGATCAAATTCTACATGAGTTTTTACACAGCTAGGCCCAAGGGTCCCCAAACCTCTCCAAAAATGAATATTGTGTAAAAATCTTTATGGCCAGTCATACACTAGTTTCTTAAGCAAGATCTAAAAGGGAGGTTACCTTCTGGCACCTCACATGTTATGCATTGCCACATGAATTAGATTTTGTAATCCTCTTTACTTATTTGTCCAATATTTCATTCAAAAGGTGGCCTTTTTGGACAGCTTTGGGGTGCCCAAAATGTATCCATGATGAGTATGCATGACAAATACTCTCAGTTCATATGCCACAACTGCCAGGCACATTGCTCTCACATAACTGTGTGTTTGTGCAGGAGAATGTTGCTACTGAGATTTTTTTGTAGCTCTGAATTTTCAGTACCTGACTATTTTTGTTACTCACTTGCTTGAAAGTATGTAAATGTGAAGAAGCAAAATAGAGTTTTTTTTTTTTCAAAATAAAATGGTTACACTCATTCAAGCACTGCTGACACGTGAACATATGTTGATTATTGGATAAAGGCATCTGCTAAATGTCTACAATAATAATAATAATAACATTGCAGACATCTTTGCTACTCTAAATCAGGCTGCCAGACTGAAAATACCTCAGTTCCTCTCATTTTTACTTTGATTGACATGTGGCAAACAAAGGAACTGAGTGAGTGATTGTTGGAGCAGGCAAACAGCTTATCTTGAAAGGCTAAGAAACCTACAGTCTCTAGGTGAAATATAAAAAAGTTTGCTAAACACTCCCATGCAATAATCTAAATCAATGAACAACAATTACTTCTTGCAACTTGTATTGCATCGTAAAGATCAGGGACCCTATACAGCAGCACAGCACACATGAGACATGGTGTTGCTCTTTACTATGCAATAAAAATTATTTTAAAAAATGCTATTTTTATGTGCCCCTTGAGAGTCAAATGGTTGCATTTTCTAATACCATTTACAGTAAAAATGCATATTGAAAATTACTACTACTACTACTACTACTACTAATAATAATAATAATAATAATAATAACAGTAGTAGTAGTAGTGTGGATCCATTATACTTACAAATCCTGAAGAAGCTCCAATCCATCTTCAAATGCGCTGAATCAGCTCTCTCCAACCCAGAAAGTCATTTTCGCTGTCACTTTCACTATTATCCATCTCCTCCAAAACTTCAAAAAGACTGAATCGACTTCTTTTGGGATGCTTTGGAACACTGCTCGCCATTTCGTTCGATTTTATAAATTTTGTATGTGTCTTGTTTATGTACGCACATCGATTACTCTTCAATGGATTAGGCTACAAACAAAGTAAAGGTATGAATGGAAAGCTTGTGACCTCCCCTACAACGTGATCACCAAGATTTCACCATCAACAGATACGTGTAAGACAAGAGCAGCAAAACGCACAGCTAGTCGATCAGAGTTGTTTTGGAACCGTGAGGTATTAGACACATTGCGAAGGGAATATCTCAGCAGTGAAATGGCGAATTCGAAAAATTCCTTCGCTGTTTGACGGTAGGAAAACAACGATTTTGATATTGAGTCTTTTTTTTTTTTTTGCCGTTTTGTTTTTGTAATAATATTACAGATGATTTTTGAAATATAATGTGTAATTGCACTTCCATGTCCCGCCCGCAGGCACAAGGGGCGTAAGAGGTTAAAATAAATTAAAAGTAAAGGTGTTCTTGAATCTATCTGTTTAATCTCCCCAACAGACTCCCAGAAGATCCAGTAATTGTGCATATTACATTTTTGAAAACAAACTTGTATTGTATCAAATATTAAAACTTATACGAAGCAAGGTGTACTTTATAATGCCTCCTCCGGACGTTTGTCTACTTTCAGTTTAATTTAGGGGAGTCATCTACAAAATGTAAAGATCAAAATCAAAGAACAACAACAATGTACAGCTGAAATGTTTGTCTATCAAACACATTTTTAGTAAGTGTAGGAAGTTAATGGAGTGCATCTGGTTTACAATTAACCACTAAGCAATACATTTTGACATGGCCATGCAGACAATAGCAACAATCTAGACATTAATAATATAATTTAAATGTAGCGGTACTAATTAAGCTACCTGAAAACTCATTGACAGCTCAAGTGTGGTTTAGCAATTTTAATAAAATGGAATTTAATAAATTTTTTTCTTTTTTCTTTTCTTAAAGATTTGCTCAGAGCAGGGGATTCAGTCACAAAATCAGAGTGTCTGAAAGTGGCTAGAAATATAAAATGTGTTAAATTTCTTTGTGTGATCAGTCAACTCCGGATGTAAAAATATTTCGAAATGGGATTCTGCTGTCCAGGTCGAAAGACTTTAAAAAGATTTGCTCTTACGAGGTCTGCTCTCTTGGTGTACCTGTTAAACAAGAATAGGTGAAACAACAACATCCTCCGATAAAGCTGCCAGGCAGGCGGGAAAGAGGAGTTTCATAAATGCAGGACTTAAAAGATTCTCTCCTTGTTCCATGGTGGGGTCAAGGTTCACGGTTTGTTTTTCCAGCACAAAGAATTCATAATTGCTTTGGGTTCTGACTTCTACTAAGTAATATAAAATCATTTATATATGGAGGCTGTGTGGTCCAGTGGTTAAAGAAACAGGCTTCTAACCAGCAGGTACCCGGTTTAAATACCAGCTCAGCTACTGACTCATTGTGTGACCCTGAGCAAGTCACGTAACCTTCTTGTGCCCAGTCTTTTGGGTGAGACGTTGTTGTAAGTGACTCAGCAGCTGATGCATAGTTCGCACACCCTAGTCTCGTGTCTTGTAAAGCGCTTTGTGATGATGGTACACTATGAAAGGCAGTATATAAAAACAAAGATTATTATTAATATAACAATTCATAATATTTTTAAAAAGATTATAATGCATTTTATGCACATACTTTACTGCTATGAAAATACTTAATAGGTTGTTGGCGAGATAATTGCAAAGCACTGTTGAGCAGTTGAAGCTGCTTGATCATATGCATAACACATATTACACAACAACACACATAACCTAGTGGATTTATAAAAGGGTTAATCTAAACAGAAACTTTTTTCCTTTTTTTGTTTTTAGTCAGAAGTTTATAAAGCAGCCTCTTGTATTTTCATTTTACCTACTTTACAAATCTACAAAATTAAAAAGGTGACTATCTAATGGTCTCACACATTGTATGTTTCTATCACAAAAGGAATATAATTAGTACATTAACCACTCTGCATATGCCTAAGCAATATGTGAAATGAATGAACCTAAAATCCTCAAGCAGAAAAGGTCACAATCCCGATATACTACTCTATACAATCTAACAACCAAAAATGTCTAATTTGTAGGAAAAATAAATAACTGCCACAGGCATCAACATGGACAAACTGATTTATATAAAAATGTATTCACCTAAACTTTTTTTCTTATAAATGTTGTAATATCAATCACTTCTCAAAAAACAGCATTACTTAAATTTAGTCAATTGCACGGTATCACACTGCTTTGTCGAACCCATACCTAGATCAAGAATCCAAAACTTGCAATTGATGGTCTGTCCTGATGCTGGGTTCACACAGTAAACAGAGTCCAGAGAATGGTGGATTTCATTAGCCATAGTCCGTGTAGGTTAAAAATAAATTTAAAAAAATTCCAAACTGGTAAAAAGTCACTTGCAGAAAAGAAGTATCATATCAAACAATTTGAGCCAGTGTGTGTGTTGGCTATACAGCACTGTATTAAAAGATCTTACAAAAGCTGTCTTGTTCTTGAGGGTAATTATCCTGTTCTCACCAAAACTAAACTTGCTCTCCCCTCTCCCAGGGATGCTCATCTAACTGCTCTAAGGATCAGCCTCCTATCAGGGAATATTTGGAAACAGAAATCACACACTACCATAATAACTGTAGCTGAAGCACCACTCAATTTACTGGTTTAAGGATTACAGTCTTAAGCAAATACTACTTTAAAGCAATCTGCTACAGAACTTTAAGTATATGTTCTTAAGTTTGTGTATCAAATAAAACTAGTCAATTTCATTTAAAATGCATTTTACTTAACTACAAAAAGTTCCCTTAAATTAGAAAGATTTACCTATTTAAAAAAAAAAAAGTTTCCATTGGGCATAATCAAATATAAAAAGCATCTTACTTTATAAATCCATGAATTATGTTGAATATTGTACTGCACTTTGTTCACGGATTTGAATATTAAAAATCATCAAAAGAGCCACTGGGAACAGGGACCAGCTTTATGAAATAAAGCATGTACAGATTGCTTTTAAAATCACTATAATCTATAGTAGTGAAGATTTAAAGCAGCACTGCACATTAATGCAAAGATCTTTCAACAATGGTGGGCACAGATACAGTGCCCCCCTTGTATAAGGTAACCCTTTATACTGCAGAACAGGTTATAAGTCGGTACGGTCATGGCTACCATTTGCTCCATATTGACATACACTCACACTAGTACCCTCGTTATAAGACGGAACACAATTAACACAATCTCTTAACTATGGCTCCCGACTACAGCGTTATAAGGGGTAGCACTGTAATAGTTTATCCATACTTTTAAACAGTCACTAAGTTCTTAAATAAAAAGTCAAGCTTGTAACTAACATTATAACGAGATTTCTTCTGTGCTATTATTTTAATACGCAATATGCTACATTAAATTGATACATATGTCATCATATAGCCTCAGTTCAGCACCAGGCTGACTAAACAAAGTCCTACCAGACTGAACACCCTTACGACAAAATTTAGAACACTTGGCTGATGTCTACAGTGGTACCAATCCCAGCACAGCTGTATCCCAGAGAGATCCAGTTTGGTGTACCAATAATCTCCACACAAAGCAGCCCCTGTTTTGCAACGTATTTTTCTTTCCACCAGTTGGTTTGGCTGCGGCAGCAGGGAGGGAATGAGAGAAACATGGCTTCTCATTCACCACATTACTTCTTATAAACTTTCAGTTGTGCCTCTCCCTGACAAGGGGGCCTTTATTCAGGAGCTCAGCTGTCAGCTGATTTTTGCTAGACTTACATTTCTCTAGACCAGCAATGTGCAAAAAAAAAAAAAGAGGATGATTTTTATCTTGTGGGACACATGTTAAAATGCTGTTGAACCTATAATATTCACTCTATTGTAGGATATATTTTATATGAGTGCGCCAACCTGGCCTAAGTAACAACCGCAGGAATGGATATTCAGAGATAATTCCACTGATTATTTTATTTACATATAATTTACAAGTCTAAGCATATTTCTGTGCTTTGATTCTTAATAATAGACCATTCTACAGTGCAAAGCTACTACACTGAATTGTTATGGATTTAATAGGAATGCAGACTGACAGCACTGTTGACCTCTTTTTTATATATATATATATATATATATATATATATATATACACACACACACATTTTTTTTTCCTTCTAATTTTATTACCAGGTTCATGCAAAGAAGACTTTATATCATCCATACTCGTATAGTTTACTTGTTTCAGAAATTGGTTATTATACCAAATTTAAAACAAACCAGATACCAAACAGTAGTTAAAATAGGTGCTTTCTGACTGAAAGGACAAGGTTTTACTACCAGACGGAAGCTGCATGTTAACCTAGGGATTCTGAGAAATACCAGCAGGGTAGATGGATTCAACATAGTAAGAAAGAAACAGGGAGAGCAGAGAACAGGGTGAGGGCAGCAAAGCAACACAAAGTGATGGAGATTTTCACCTTGTATAATACACATATCATCGTTTCTGACCTTAAAAGTGCTTGAATGTTCATTTTGTTTTACAACTGTGCCGGGTCATGGAGACGGAACACAGATGCAAAGCAATCAAACACTACTTCAACACAATGGATTGCCTACTGTGCACCTAAACACACTAAGCAGCTTCAGACACAGTCCTTTGATGAGAAAATTAGACGGTTTTATGCTTAGGAAGCAGTTTTAAAAATCCACATGAAACATGCCCAGGAGTGTTGTACTTTTATTTAAATTAATTACAAATCCAATAAAAGTAAATGCAGTGTCTAAGGAACAAAGACTCAAGTCAAGTGGCAGGTGTGTGAACATTTCCCTTCCAGCTAAAACCAAATATATATATATATTCACAGTAAGGAAAGAGCTATCTGTTTTCTTGTAGTCAAGGAAACAAAAACAAGTTCCTTCCTCTCAAGGCTTTTCTGGTTGTGAGGAGAAAGCTTGGCATGAGTGTACGATTATAAATATCACTGCTGAATGCCACGGAGCAACAGGGTAAGTACATGTTTGGAGATCATTGCATTGACCCCCCTAGATCACCGCAGAATTATAAAGCAGCGCCACGCTATCGTCTCTTAACTGAAGGGCTATGGCAGTGAAATAAATCAACGGCACATAAATAGACCTAACAGGTCCTGCACCAAAGTTTTAAACAGTCATTTCATCCATCTGGATGCCCACGTCTCTGTCATGCATTCAGTTAAAAAGGAAACATCGAGGCCTGCACTTCCTTGCCCATATACAGAGTTACTGCTCACTCCAAAGAGAATTGCAGGCCAGCTAAAATTGAACTGAGCCACACTTGGCAACTCATTAGTAAGCTTTCAAAGTGATTTTCAACACCAGAAAACCTCTCTAACTCATATTAAAATCTAGCATTGTTGAACAGAGATGATTCACCGCCGCGGTCCTACCTTTGTGGTTAAATATGCCTTCCATCTCCATGCTGCTGCGAGAGTGGGCGATGCAGAGAGTGCTGCAGGGTACCAGGCCTTCAGCTGCGGGAGAGCGGTCAGTGGTCCGCACCAGGCACCAGTCCGGCTTGTCGTGTGGCCGTTCCAGGATCTCCACTGTCTGGCCACGGCGTACTGTTATCTCATTGCTGAAACTGGCCACAAAATCATGGATCACCACCGTCAACTCACAACCTCCAGACAGCTGCAGGAAATGGAGAGAAAATGTCAGGCAACTTTTTGTTGTCACTCACAAACCTGACTTGTATCTTTATCATCACTTTAACAGTTAGTCGTTATCAGCCACAGATACAGTTTTGTTCAAACGGTTTCTTTGAAGAGCACAATGGACCTAACTATGAGAAATATGTTAGTTGTTAGTGTACAGTATGTGCCAAATACCGATGTCATGAATGCACAGACAATAATTCAAGTAATCTAATACGAATGACCTTTAATTACTGCCACTACAAACATGGACTGCATCTGTAATGCTGACAAAGCAGGTCAAATTAGGGTGAGGAGGCAAAAATAAACTAGGCTCGGTGGAAAAAGTGTTTATTTTTTTGTTTTGTTTTTTGAATAGGTAACCAAACCCCAAACCATTTTTTTTTCTGTGAACTTGAAATATATTACTCAATATGTACAGAACATTGTGTGTGTGTCACTGCCGAAACATGTGTGTGAGCCATGACAGCTTTAGAACACTCCATATGCGGCTAAATGAAAAGCACATTTTTACCAAACTGCCAAGGAGAAAACAAAGCCCTCTGAGGAAATAAGAAACTATAACCCCTACTCAAATTTGAGGACAACTTTTTTGTGTTTCAACAGAGCAATTAACAATACATTTGTGACTGTCTGCAGTGTAATAATGGCCCTTTCCCACTTGTTTAAGATTACTTATCTTGCCATAAATCCATATCCAAGAGCATGTATCACCTAGCCTACACACTGCCCTCATCAAGAGCACAGACAGTGTTCCTATAGCAACCCATCCTGCCACAGGAACAGATAAATGTCAAGCTATAATCTGAACATTCATTGAAGTATTCTCAAAAGAGCCTGAAGTACTTTGTGCTTTTTTAGAGCCTATTTGTTACTAACTTCAATCAGTTCATACATTCCCGCCTCAACTGTCTATTGCCTACCACATCATATTCCACTGAAGATTTATGTATGACTCTCCTCCCATAAAACTCTTAAACAGGTACATTAAGAACATACAGTACACAACAAACACGGTATCCTATTTTTTAGGGTTTATACATGTTTTAGAAAGTGTAAAACAATGCAAATAGTGTTAAGTTATGTTGTATGGCCAGTTGATGCGTGACCAATAACCCAAGATCATTGTGAAGGTTATTGTGGTTCAGAGGGTTATTGTGGTGAACGATACTTCTTAAAGGGGAAATCTCCTGTTGTGTAGTTGGGTTCACGGGGCGGAGCTATGACCCCTGATAGTGTTTATTGACAGAGTTAGTAAACATATACACATGGAGAGAGGGGTTCCGCCTCTTCAAGACCCAACATTTACTTGATTGATAGACACGATAAACAGGAGGGGGGCCAGCGTCTTTGAGGTGACCCGACATACGAGAGGGGCACCGTCTCCGAGGTTACCCGACATACGAAGAGGCTCGCGAACCGGAAAGGAAAACATGAGTTGGTGTTGTTAATACAAAAGAGGTTCCGGCTCTTCCCGACCCAACATATACAGTAGGGGGGTTCCGTCGCTGAGGAGACCCGACAAACAGGAGGGGAGCCACAGTCTTTGAGGTGACCCGACATACGAAGAGGCTCGCGAACAAGAAAGAAAACATAAAGTTAGTATTTGTTAAAACATATAATGCGTGGTGTTCCGCCTCTTCAAAGCCCAACATAATAGAAGGGGGGTTCCGTCACTGAGGAGACCCGACAAACAGGAGAGGGGCCACCGTCTTTGAGGAGACCCTACAAACAAGAGGGATGCCACCGCATGGGGACCCTCACATAGAGGCATCAGACCTGAAAGAAGAATTCCAAAAGAAACATACATGCAGATGGAAGGGTTTGGCCGGGGGTCCCCTCTGACTCATGAAGAACCCTCCGCTATGAGGTAAATGAAGCGGAGCTTAACAAAGGGTTGGAGAAAGTGGAGTCACTAACACTCAAAAGATGGACCCCCGGCTCCCCGCAGATGCAACGTGAAGAAGAGAAAAGAGAGAACAGCCAATGCATAAGACAGAAGAAAAGAGACGAAAGAACACAAACACTTAACGTGACAAAGGGGTTAGTATACTGTACCCTAATGACTATGTGAAGACCCTCTGCACAGTGGAAAGAAAAAAAAACCCTTTCTTTTAATTTTATTTCTTAGGGGGAAATCTTTGGTGGCTCAGGCAGAACGGTCGTCCCCACTCCGGACATACTAGCAATAGACTGATGTGTAGAGGATATTTCAGATGATGAAGAACGAATATAAGTTTCAACTACGGATGAAGTTCAGAGCCCCATATTTTTAATTAAATGCTGGTTAATGTTGGCTTTTGCAGCTGAAGTAGCTGCCCCTATTCTAAATGAATGAGGAGTGTAGAGCTGCGAAGGAAGACCTGCTCTGGACACCACGGTGGAAAGGTGTGTTGAAAACCAATGCCTTGATACAATGGACCGGCTTGAATTGATACACAAAGGGTCGGAGGATGAAATGGCCTTGCGTTCTGCAATGGACTTCAACATGGAAGTGAAGGCACACAGAGGAGAGTTGATCTTAGAAAGCTGAATACATTGTCCTTGCCGCAGATGATCTGTTTTTGAAATGCATGAAATGAGAATCTGGGATGAGCTTGAGGTCACTGCAGCAGATACAGAGGGTAGGAAAGCTAGCAATAGAAGGTACTGTATATTCAGAACATCTCGAAAACCCGAAAAAAGCAGACAGACATGCGACTTCCATAGTTAAATCAAATGGAGAAAAACAGCCATGGCGCAGAATTAAATACAAGTTACTGAGATAGTCTATAAAAATAGGCAGGTGAGCAGAACAAGGAGCCGGAGAGCACTTGGAAATTCCTCGTAAAAGGAGACGAACCGCTGGAATTGATCATAGAGTTGGAGAATTGATGGACATCAACCGAAATTGATGCTGAATTTCTGACAAATACAGTCTGATTGTAGCTGGTGCCAGATGTAGAGAGTCCTTTGCATGCACTATGAACGCCATAATCCAGTCCTGGTTGAATGGAGTAGGATTAATCATGCTTTGTAAACAAAGTTACATAACATGCCCAACCTGCAGAGTACGAGGATCTGGTAGATGGGGCAAGTGCTGATGCCATGTAATCTTGAGCTGAATTAAGAAGTTTATTAATAGTTGGATTTAGTTGAAACTGTGGTGTTGCTGCTGGATATTGCAAAGCTGTCATCAGTTGCATTATTAAAAATGCCCGGTAGGTGGCAAGCTTGTATTAGGAAATTAGAGACTGAAATCCATACTAGCCACCGCAGCAATTGCATGATAAGAGGGGAAGAGAAACGTCCTTTATTTATAATATGCACTGTAGTTGAATTATCACAGTAAAATAGTACTGATTTCTTAGACCAGAGATGACCCCATAGATGGGTAGCTGCTACTATTGGGTATATCTCTAGCAGAGCTGTGGGTTTTAGATGAGGAGATATGTTTTCGATTTCCTCAGGCCATGTACTGCAAAACCACTGACTGTTAAATAGACCTCCGAATCCCAGAGATAAGGCATCAGTAAATAAAGCCATATCGTGTGGAGCTGAAATGAAATCATCATAAAACATAGAGACCGTTCCAGTGCTGAATAAGCGCAAACCACATTTTAATGTCTTTCCTAGCTTCTGAGGAGATATTTATATAGGAGTCCAGATTTTTTTTTTTGCTGTTGATGCCAGCGCTAGCAGTCGAGATATAAACGTCCTCCCCTGTGGAATGATACGTATTGCAAAGTTAAAATAACCCAGCAATGAAAGCAGTGCCCGTTTTTTTAATTGTTTTACTGATCTGAAAATCCTCACTGAGCAAACGAATATGGTTAAATTTAGACTCAGGCAGGCTAGCTTCAAACTTCTC
This sequence comes from Polyodon spathula, assembly GCF_017654505.1. Lineage (NCBI taxonomy): Eukaryota > Metazoa > Chordata > Actinopteri > Acipenseriformes > Polyodontidae > Polyodon > Polyodon spathula. Next base: position 70,642,493 of record NC_054536.1, read on the forward strand.
TGTATCTAGAATGATTCCAAGGAATTCCAAACAATGAAGGGGGTTGATAGATTTCTCTTCTGAAAGCGGAACGCCAACTTCAGAAAATAAGCTTTTAAGCAAACAGGTGACTGAGAGACGGATGGATTGGCATTACTTTAAATGCGTCTAACATATCTGCTTTTGCTAACCAGGAACCACGACTTGCTAATTTAATTGAATGTATTGCGTCTGCAATAGTGATGTAATGCAGGGAAAATTGATCTTGGGGAATTAATGATTTAATGCTGCTGGTGCTTGACCCCCGTGATGCTGATAAATCAATAATGAGACGATTTATTTATTTATTTTCCTGACATTTTCCTCGTGACAATGGCGATAGGATTGATTCTATATACTGGAAAAGGAGCAGCTAAAATGGACCGACTATCAATCCTTTTATAATTTCTTTTTTGATGAGAGATTGCACTAATTGTGGTTCTTGAGTCGCTGAATAAAGATTTTTGCTTTTGAACGAGGAAGAAGGAATTTGAGTCAGACCGGCTGAAACACTTTTTTTTTTTTTTTTTAAATCCATCGACCAGGTAATTAATTAAATTACTGTCGGGATGTAATTACCGTAATTTACTTGATAATGAAGGGATGTTTATAGGAGTAAAGACTGTGAGCATCGGGGAAAGTCACTTGCGTTTTAAAGGGCAGATTGTATCAGCGTGAGCGTCTCCGCAATTGCTGCACATGTGGATAAAATTGCATTGCCTATTCGAACAGAAGCCAGTATTGAAATTATTGCAGATTTGACTTCCTCCTGAAAATGTAATACTGCGCCCGTATTTGTCTTTCCTTGTGGATTGATCGAGGGGAGCTGAAGATTGTATAGGATTAGGTACTGAAGATCTATATGAATTAGCGGCGAAACCGGGTGCTTTAGAAGTTGATGCAATTGCAGCTTTAGGGTAGAGGGATGTTGAGTGAGCTGTTGAAGCGCAGACCCCACATGCGTTAGCTCTTAAACCACCAAAATTCCGTTAAATAGATCTGGGTCAGATCTGGCTTTATGATACTCAAAAAACATAGTCCCTCCATATCTGACAGACAGCTCCATGATGTAGTATTCATATAAGTCCAATTCAGCTCTGCGGTTAGGATATACCGAGCATAACACATCTCTGAATATGGAGAACGCAAGGACAAATTTCCCTAATGTAAGATTTTTAAACAGTCTGGGATCTCTGGATTGTAGAGTTACTGCCAAATCTCCGTAATCCTCTACTCTATGGTCCAAGAATTCCGAAGTCGTCATTAATAGTGAAACAAGATTAATGTCCTTACCTTCGAGAATGTTGCGTCTGATTTATGGAGATATAGTGTGACGTCTAACAATAGTTGGAGAGGAGGATCCGTATGTACAGGCAGTAGCGAGGTTGTATATTGGAGGATCTGCTTCGCTGGCTGAAATTAGGGCTGGACCGGAAGAAGCTGTAGGTGGCGCTGCAGTATTTGATGCTGGAATTAATGACAGCGCTGTAGATTGTTTTCCCTGTTGCATATTAGATACCTTTTTATCTAGATCCAACAGTTGAGAACTGACCGAAGATAGAGTATCGGCAAAAGGCTGCATAAATGATTTTATCTTGTTAAATATTTGCGAATGTTGGATTTCAATGGCTGGCTGCTGGTTAGCGGTGCTAGTTGTAGGGTGATTTGATCCGGAATAGACAGCCTGCTGTCTGTTTTAGGACGCTGAATGGCTGGGCGCTGCTGATTATGTTTTTTCGGAGGAAAGACTGGTTCTGCTGAGACTAAATTGCAATAGAGAATAAAAAGAGACTCTCTATCACTCCCTGCTGGAATCGCATTACCATTTTTAAGGAGGGTTTTTATCAATTTATTCATGGGCCAGTCCTTCCAAAACAATCGATCCGGAGGGGCGTCCTGAGGCCGAAGTCGCTTGGATCGGCACAGATTCGATGTTTGAGTGGCAGGAACGGTGGGCAACATTTGAACTGGAACCTGGACGAGAGCCTGATCGGGAACCTGATCAGATGTAACTGAAATACCAGAAGGGGAGAAAGAACGGAGACTGGATGGACCCTGGATTGAAGCTGGAGGAGAATGATCTGGTAATGGCGGAAAATCCTGGGAAGCCTCTGAATCCGATGACAGCTGCTGTAAGTACTCCATTTGAGGTATACGAAAGTTGATGGGTCTTGAAATTGCTTAGGTTTATGCCAAACGAAAAAACACAAGACAGCTAGGTAGAGGTGACTAATGTTTAAATAAGGTAGATTTAATTGATGACAGGAGATGATAGCTCCGCCCCTTGAACCCCACCTATAGGTTAACATTTGTGAAGTTAAGTGTTTTGCATTTTGAAATTTAAAGTTTATTAGAACAGCATTGCACTAACTGATTTCTATCACAGATTCCTTATCAAATTATCAACTTCCTGAGGAACAATTGTGAAAACGAAACAAAAAAGAAATGTAAACATAAAACATAAATAATAAATCCTGGCGTTTGATCCATGTCACTAGTTTAGAGGAGGACTTGTTTCCCATGCGCACTCAGTACTGCTCATTAAAATCGCTTGTCAGATAGGGGAAGGGAGGAAGGAAGGAAGGGACAGCCTTTGAACAACAACAAGGTGTATTTGCTTGTCTATCTCTTTCAACATCAGAACCAAAAGCCTTTTTATCTTATTCATGGAACACATTTCCCTCAAAACGCATCAAGCACCCTCCCCCTTTGTTGCAGTCCATGAGTCTAGCCAATTTATTTGGTTTTTTTTTTATTATTCTAATCTGACACCTGTGACAAAAGAAGAGATTACACTCTGCAATAATGAGCCACCCCTGCCATCATATTCACCTGCAGGCAGGTTCTCATTCAAGTCAGCAATATCACATATAAACACATACAGTAGATGACCTTTAACTCAAGAAAGGCTCCTGACAGCTTGAGATGAGCAAGAACTTTACAGTACTGCCACTGCCCAGTATTTGTATCATTTATAAGAGACACCAGACTTTGTGATATAGCAGACATGGCTTTGAATTAATGGTTTGTTGCATATTCAGGCTGATATCGTGGTTATGTTTTGTTTTCATTTTATAAATAGCATTGTTTAATCTACAAAGAAAGCCCATTTGCCTGAACTCTGCTCCCCAATGTGCAGTGTTCAAATAACCATTTATTTTATTCTGTCAGACAGCAAAGACAGATTAATCCAGGTCATGGGTTCTGAGGAGACACAGCAGTAGAACTGTTAAGACTAAGAGACAGTCACAGGGGAAAGCAGCTAACCTGATCCAGAATGGAATCCAGCAACCAGGGTTCAAACCTCAATTAGGGTCAAAAGCGTGAACTTACAAAAATAAAACAAGTCTAGAAGGTCTACTAATAGGCTTATAGCATACCAGATGTTAATAAAAACCATTTCAGTCTGATTCATCTTTACGGTATGTGTGGCAGCAAGGTCAGTTTTAAATCCTACAATGTTTATGCAAGAATAAAATAATCTACCAACATCTCATATCACGGTTCACGTGGTTCCTGTGCTGTCCATCATATTAAATGGATCAGGGTTTTGTTACTGTGAAAGCATGGCTATTAACCCATTTTTGCCCCAGCAAAACCCAGCCTCTACATGGGCATATGAAAAATATTAATTCATTCAGCCTCCAGCTGTGTATTCTACCTTGCAAAATATTTTTTTTTTTATCAAAAGGGTCTGAGCCTATTACAGTATTTGAAATCAGAACTGGTTTCCCAGTGCATGTAAGTCTGCAACTTCATATAGATGCATCAGACTATAATAGAACTTTTCAAAAAGCAGGACATTATTTGGACCAAGCTGAAAGAAATGTGGCCAGACAGTGGTCCCTGGTGACAGAGCCGACATGCACAGATTGTGTTATTGCTGAAAGAACCTGAACCTCTAACCTCAAGTTACTAGTTCATAGGTGAGGAATCTAATGTTTTAGTGCACTGCTTACAGATGTTTTCCTGCTGTACTAAAAATCTTTTGCAAACAGAGCTTTAACAAAAATGCCTGCTTTATGCCAGAGATTTCTTATTTTGGATTCTGACTGAGTTTACATTCAGTGCTACCCTATACACAATCCTACAACACACATCAGTCATATATACACAAAAAAAGATACTATCTAATATAACACAATTTGAGATCTAAAGTTTAAAGTCAAGCATTTTCATAAGACACTGTACAAACCACGTGAAAGAATTGAGTAAAAAAGCTCACATACCCACTTACAACGAGGCACTGCTAGAGAGCTCAGCAGCTGAGCCACAGATCCAAGGCTTTTACTTCCTATTCCACTCATTGCACTGGAGTCCTTCATCCTTTCTCTAGACAACTACAGTAGCAACTGTAATGGCAACTCGCTTCCCCCACTCTTTACAACAAGATAAAGGAAAAACAGGGAACTTTGTGCCAGACGAACTAGTTCAGGTTACACATAAATTGTGTAATTCTTTAAGAATGACGCACAGCCTAAGTGCTCAGAATCCAGCAGACACAAAGGAAACTCCTTCCAATTCCTCTTGAATACGATACAGTCACATAACACGGTCATTGAGCATATCTATTTACAGACATGCAGCTCTCAACTGCTGCAGAACAAACATGCCAGTCCTGACTGTTGCAGAGTATCACTGCCGACAACAGGTTAATGAGAGGAGGGGCGGTGATGACGGAATGATTTAAAGGTGCAGTGTACCCGGTTATAAAGATTTTAAAAACCCTTTAACTTTCTTCACCCACAAACCATAATCATTCTGTAATACTCATTTAGGTATACTTTTTCTTAAGATATTCTCACCCCCCTGTACACTACAAAATGCATTCCTTAGGCACCAGGAGATACAATACATTTTATTATTTTATAGCTTTGCTGCTGAAAGAGATTTCACAATTGAGATAAAACCCTGTCCCTACACATCTGAATTGCACACCAGTGGACGGGAACTTTTTGTTCTTAATTTCCGCTAGGTGCAACCTTGTTTAAAAGTCTATCTGGTTTTTATTACAAAATAGCTGCATAGAGCAATCAATTAATTATTTATGTTAAAATCTATTTTTCATTACCTTATCCAAGACTGTCAAGATGCGGATATGATGATATAGTGGTAAATATATATGAACCCAAACTCTTACAAGCGCTACACTACACAACAAATATGAGATATTCAACCATTTTTACTATGAATAAGCAGGTGGCTCTAAACATGTTTTTTTTCTTTAAGGCAATGCCGTTCCGGCTTTCTTGTACTGCTGTAAACCTGAAGAGCAACCGGCCAAAACACCCTAAATCACTGTTAGATTCTAAAAGGGAAGGGTGCTGCTCAGACAGTGGGTTCTTTAGGCAACTACCTTGTCACTATCGAGGGTGTTTTGGGAGGTTCGTGAGGCAATGGAGATTGTATCTGGTTGGCTGCTACCATCACCCTGACTGTCCAGGTCTTCTCCATCCCTGAAAATCGGAAACAAAAATCTGTTATACTCCCAATGTTTAAGCACTTCAAATTCACACTGTAACCAACTTGTACAGAGGAGGCTAAAATATTCTACCCTCGGGGAATATATTAACTATCCATTGGTTGTTTACAAGAAACTGAATTGCAAGGATTATTACTGAAATATAAATGTTTACAGGAGTTTAAAAGCATTCTGTAAAAAAATGTTTATTTGCAAATCCAAAAATAAAGCTGTTAAAAGAAAAGGCAGTGTCGTTCACGACCACAATAACAACTATTCAGGGCATGGTCTTTACCGTCTTCCTTTCTGCTTGGTGGCAGTTGGTTTGGGAATGTGAATGGGCTCCTTCAGAGCACCTTTCAGGTGAATGGTCCTCTCTTGGATGACCTCTCTGATGTGTTTGATCCAGTCTTGTTTGTTTTCGATGCTGGACCCCTGAGGAATTTAGAAGCAGGTTTATAACACTGAGATGAATTACTTCTATTAAATGCACAATATATCGGGGACTGTAATTATACAAGGATACTCACCATTGCTCCATGTTTGCATCCCTGACTTGGCTTAAGTTAAAATATAGAAGAGAATTTCACTATTTTTGTATTTACACATACATGATTACAAATTTTAATGACCATAATAATATTTGAAACAGATATTAACAATTAACATGCGAACACATCAAGCATGTCTATGAAGTACAATTGATAGTTTCTAAAGTATGCACTGATTCTGGACATGGCACATGCCTTAACAATCAGACATTTTAGGATATTTAATTGTTTTTCTTTTCTTTTTTTTTTTAAATTGTATTTATATTCTTAATGTAACGAATTGGTACTACTAGGGTATTGCGGCAAGTGCAAAATATACAACACAGAATTCAGCTAAAATAGGATTGATTAATTGTATGCTCTATTGCCTAAAACTGTAGTAAATCTGCACATAACACAGACAGAGGGCCAAACCAATAAATAATAAAAACAGCAGAATACAATTCAAGCCTTGATTACTTTAAAATAAATATCTGTCTTGATATTGAATACTTAGAGCAATAAAAAAAAAAAAAAACGAACAGGGCAGGGCAAACAAAAAGTTATTTTCCAAAACCAGTATTTCAATTAATGCTGTGGCAATAAAAGCTACTATTAATATACACTGGATGCACAGGGACACCATGCTTTATCCAGCATTTGACAATGGATAACTGAAATGTATGAAACATAACTACACTGATGAAGGCACTTGCTGAAATGTTAGTCTGCTGGATTTAAAGTTATGATTTCTGAGTGATGGAGAAACATAAATCTAAGTCATCAGATTACTGAAATCTGTATACTTTTAGTTTTGCAGTACTGGTGTATTTTTTGTTTGAAACTTTTCTAGTTGCTGCAGAAATTGGCCGTTATAAATGATCTGTTAGTTATTTTAAACAGAATGCTATCCACCTTACAAATATACATTATGAGATACAAACATTTTTGTTAAATCAAGCTTATATATGTAAATTAATTGATCCTCCAATTAGAAGTTACAGTCTGGATGTTGGACTGCAAAAGCACCATTACCTTTAGGACAATCTTGTTGTCAGAAGTTGGAGTCCGTCCCACCCAAAGTGCAAATTTACAAGGATCCCCTTCAACATGCTCTGTGACACCCAGCTCGGAGGTCTAATATCAACAAAAACATCGTTAGAATAAAAAAAAAAAAAAAAAAAAAGGGAACTGAAGGATCAAAATAGAAAATACAACACTGTTCAAGTATGGTACTCACAAAGAGTTTGCTCTTGTAGATATATTTACTTCTCCCATTGGAGTCTTTGACCTCTTTGCTGAAGACCAGGGACATTTCAAAAAGGAAAAGGTGCCTTTCCCGTCCCTTCCGGATGAGAGTTTTGGGATCCCACACTTGGAAGGATTCCTGAAGAATAAGCTCACCCTGAGATTCTATATTCTCATCAAACCCTGAAGAGTGAAGAAAATGTGTTTATTTCCACATTTGTCTAGACAGTACTGTATATCAACATCTTACTTTTGTATCTTTCTTCAAACATAGCATATTACGAACATGCTTTATTTAAAAATGGGCAGTCTGACATCCCAAAGCAACCACAGCCCAAAACTCAAATATGAGCTAGACCTAGACCTAAGCTACAATGCAAGCGCTACTGTTTCCCAGTAATTTACAATAGGATAAGTAATAATGTTAAATGTTTGGTCTTCTTTTTGGGCTATTGCATTGTAAGCCATAATTCTCACTTAAAACTCACTTAAAATTTGGACTGTTATGAATCGCAGCACAGCTTCCAAGTAAACAGATGCTGATTAACAAATAAAGTTGGCAATAAAGTTAATTCATCCAGCCAAGCACATAAAAGGACTTACCTTCTAGCATGCTGAGATGCATGGCATCATTGGCTCGCTTTGGCACGCTGAGCATCACTTCCAAGCCATCCTTAATCTCACCTTTACCTTCCTCACAGCAGGTTAAAAGTTCCTAGCAAACAAGCAAGAACTTAACAATGCTTCATAAACATAAGAACATAAGAAAGTTTACAAACGAGAGAAGGCCATTCGGCCCATCTTGCTCGTTTGGTTGTTAGCTGCTTATTGATCCCCAAATCTCATCAAGCAGCTTCTTGACAGTGTGTATGTTTTGGAGATGGCGCAGACTCAAAGAATGTATCTAGATATGTGTTTTGTTTTTTTTCTTATGTAACAGTATTCTAACTTCTGGAATGCCCATGTGCTTGAGGACAGGTTAATAACAGAAATACAGACACTCACATTTTAAAAAGCTGTATGTGATCAGAAATAAGGCCTTTCAAGTTTACTGCACCTAACAAGTAATATTTCTTTGCTCCAATACAGAGTTTTATTTTTTGTCCCAGGAGCTCACTGAGCTTCAGCCTAAAAAGCCAACTGATGTAGGCCCACCTAATATTAAAGCATTATAACAGAGAACCTCCCATAAAAGTAAAATTAGTCTTTACTCCATCTTTACCTCTATATATACAAAACTGATTCAGCTGTTTAAGACCATGTCCATATGCTAAGCATGGGTAAATAAACTGTTATGGGAAAGTGACCAGGGAAGTAAAAGCAGTAAACTTGATTTTTTCAGGTAAAGTTTTACACATTACACCTGAAGTAGGTCACTTCTTTTGTTCACTGCAGCGATATTAATTTGTATATGGAGTGTGCACAAAATGCCCTGTAATCCGTATTCTAAAAAATGACCTTTGCGGCTCAAGGGGGAAGGCTCTCTACTTTTGACTCCCTGAAATCTACAGTATGAATGCCCAAGTACCTTTAGAAGGAGCTGATACTTTGTTATTCTCTGCACAGGCTTGATCAGATAGGAGGAGATCGAGTTTGCCAGTCTGTGACGTTGCTGGATCACCTGCAGAACAGAAGGCAGGATACATGGTTAAAACTAGCATTAGAACATGTCTGCATGTTTTTTGTTTCAATCACCAAATCCTTAGCAACAGCAGACCAAGGTGTGCTTCTTCTATTAAAATATGCAACCTTCTCCTGTAACACTCTCTAGATTGCCTTGTAATGTTGTTCTTGGAGAAGGGAAATATTTTCTGCACTGTGAAATATGGTTACAAGTTTACATATGGTTTTGTAACAAAAACTGAAATTAAGTCTTCTGACTCAATTCTCCATTTCCAAATGAAACAAGCAGTATTCATTCAGATTTTTACCCAGATAAATGAATACGACAAGAAACATTAACACAAGTTTAAATGTAATTAAAGTACTGTGTTATAACAATTAAACAATATACCTGGGGTACAAATAGTTTGGTTTTTTTTTTTTTTTTTTTTTTTTTTTTAAGTACTCACATCAAAATAGGGTCCAGCATGTTCCAATATGAGCTGAGTCGAGTCAGGCTTGTTTTTACAATAATTCACATACATCTGAAACTTCTCAGCCTAAAATGAGAGAAACAGGGTTCAAATGAAAAAAGTACAATTTGAATGAAACTGCATGTATTTTTTAATTAGTTTCCTAGAAGTTTACAAATTATATATTTATATATTTTTAAACAGACTTTTTGCTTCTCGTGATATCTTTCAGTGGAACAGAAATAAAAAAAATGATTGCAGAGCCTCAGCTTCCTTTATTACATTTAAAATACAGATGCTAGAAATAGGAAATCATGCAACCACCACAGTTGTCTCTTTGTAACCTCAAAATGACAACTCAGACTTACCCAAGTGACAAAGCAATGCCCAACATCTTCTGGTAGCTGTTCGTATTTCTCCAGCTCCTTCAGGAAGATGCTGCAAGACACACACAAAATCAATATATAACACATACCGTAGTTTTTGCTGTATAACGCCACACATTTGCATATTACTGATCACGATGATGAGGGGTGCACTGAATGCACCAGAGCGCGTTTTGCACCAGTGCACGACTATATCTGACAATTATTATGCATTCTGAATCCACAATGTGTAACAATTAAAACATCCGTCCACTATGTATACTTATTCAAAATGATATTTAAAATGTACCCAAGTGGGAAATATCAACTTTATGAAAACTTAACTATTATAGCATTTCATTGAATTTCCATAAATGTATATGCACTTTGGGGAAGTTAGCCTTTAACATCTTTACTTGGAGGTGTAGTCATTTCATAATTAGTTGAGAAAAGGTACTGTATTTAAAAACTTTTATAAACTAACAGCTTTCCTCTCAAATTTAAAATGTCACAATTGTTCACCTATTCTTTTGCAGTTATAAATAACAATGGCTTCAATAATAATACTAATCATTTAGAATTCGAATGAAATTATGGTTTACACATACACTGCTTGTGTTTACTTACTTGTGATGAAATTCAAAAAGATCCTGCATATTTCCAAATATGATGTGCTCTTTATTAACTATACCAGGAGGAATCTCTTCAACTCCGCTGGTCATCTCCCACAGGTAGGTCTACATTTAAGAAAGTTACAATATAAATGTGAAGAATCCTTATAAACAATACATGCACATGCTAGTAACCAGGAAAAACATGTACCAATATTAAACAAGGTGGAAAACTAGTTGCAGACTGGTGTACTCAATTAAAGGAGTGCTATATTATGAAAAACAGTAGAATCCACTTTTTGATAAATGACCATTAGAACTTCAGTAAATACAATTTAAATATATATCTAATCTAACATTACAATTTTTTAAAATATATATATAGCTAAATGATTTTGAAAAGAGAGAAGCTGTCAAATGGAGCTTTATATTTTTAACCAGTTATGCACAGCCTTGTAGTATTGAAGACAAAACTAATCATTGTGGTTTTATAGCAGGGATTAGTGTGTTTCAGTGGGTGGGGAAAAAGGAAAATGCACAAAGTACATGTGGAAGCTATCTGTTTGATCAATACAGCACAATGTGAAAATGCATGAACTACTGGCCTCAATAATTCAATAACAACTTAAATAGGATTATTAAAAAAAAAAAAAAAAAAAAGCAAATCTTGCATTCTTATAAAATTGTAAGCACTGTTTTAATATTAAGGATGAATTAAGTTGGTCTGGTTTTTACAGTACACCATGCAAGAACTAATCCCTTGAAAATAAATAAATAAATAAAGCAAACCCTACAGAAAGCTATTAGTATATCAGGCCACGGTACTTACATCCATACACTCCCGAAGGTCCCGAACATAGGCTTTCTCTGTCTGAATAAGCTCAGCCATTATAAATCTAAAAGAAAACACTTCTGTTTAGAGTGGTGGACATACAGATCTGCCAATGTTTATAATAAATTTCAGACAAACCCAGTTGTGTACATTCATGGGATACTACTATTCATAACAAGCTAGTTCTAAATGATGTTAAATCCTCATCAACAAGCAAATAAACAGAATAAAAGTCAAGTGTACTCCTTTCTGCGGGCCGACTTCCGCTTTTCTTCGTTGAGCTCGTGGGCAGCATCCCGCAGCTTGACCTCTGACCCCGGAGCACTAGTGGGGATTATGTCCAGCTGCAGGCCTTTGCCCTGCAATAAAAGGACACGATTAAAAAAAATAGAGCAGCCATGATCCAGAAAAAAAGACACAACCCTGTCCTTGAAGTTTCAACGTACCGACTTGTTGGAATCAGATGAAATTCCCAGAGCCTTTTCCAGTGAGGTTCGGTACTTGTCCATGCGGAGGGAAAAGTCTCTGTATCTCTTATCCACGGCCGTTACCCACTTCTTTATTTCCACTGCATGGGAGTGTCCTTTGTCGCAAAAGCCATCAGCCAGCTGTATCAACAATTTCACCCGTTCTTTGGTTTGCTGTCAATACAATGGAGGAGGATATTAACAGTGAAAATAAAAACTGCACAGCACTGTAGCTGGGAAGTACAATGACATTTGTAATGCCGTACAATTAAACATGAGCCAACTCATCCAGTGGAAAACAGCACCATGTGATCAACAGCAAACCTCTTTTCAGGAGGATGCTTTGACCTTAGCTAGACACCATTTTCTATTAGACAACAAACAGGTCAAGCAAACTGCTCACAGCAGAAGAACTCTCTCTCTCTCTCTCTCTCTCTCTCTCTCTCTCTCTCTCTCTCTATATATATATATATATATATATACACACACACACACACACACACACGGGTGCAATTTTTGAAAAAAAACTTGTTGTCTAAGGGACCAAATGCTATAAAAATCTACTTGCACTTACACACTTTTTAAATTGTTTGTGTGTAGGTGCTAGACTTCCGCAATTCAGTTTTCAGAAGCTGTCGTGGCTCTCTAGAAATATACCCGGAGTGTGTTTCTAGTAACAGAACGAACAAAGGAAAAAATAAATAAAATGGGCAAAGTAAAACCGCAAAACTTGTTGTCCCTCACACAAATCTTGTTGTCCGGGGCGTCAGGTGATACGAATAGCTCATCCCTGTGTATATTTATATATATAGCTGTAACACAATGGCACCAATCACCAGTTTACCTTAAAATTAGACTTGTTCATAGTTTAAAAATTATGTTTTAAATTATTGAGTCAGTAAGATTTGACAGGAGTGATTCTAAGATTTGCAGTACCAGCTTACCAGGAACATACAACAACATACAACAACATTTATTATATGAAATGTTTCTGGGGGCTAGTGGTGCACAACTGGGGATTATTTTAATTGTTATAATCATTTAAATACATGGCATATTGTCATAAGCAATATCGTAAATAAATGAATACCAAAAAATAAGATGCTGTAGTTACATGAACAAGGCTTACTAGAAAACTGTATTGCTTCCTAAATCATAAATAAAATATTTAAATCTCTACAACAGCCATAAAATTATTATACTGCCAGAGCGGCACAATGTCAGTCTAAATAAAATACCTGTTTAGATTACCAAGTCGACCACTGTGTCCTAAAGAGAACAGTTTACTGCTGCTGTTGCTGTTAGATACACATTCAAAAGATAATGATGATGATGATAATAACAATAATAATAATAATATTTATTTTTATATCGCGCTTTTCATAGTGGACCACCATCTCAAAGCGCTTTACAAGATACAAGACTAGGGCATGTGAATTATGAATCAGCTGCACAGTCACTTGCAAAGACAGAGCACAAAGAGGTTAAGTGACTTGCTCAGAGTCACACAGAGTCAGTGGCTGAGCTGGGATTTGAACCTAGAATGATCCGATTACAAGCCTGTTTCTAAATAAATGCATGCAAATCAGAAGAAACAGTAACTACAGCTTTGCAAGACATTGCTGCTAGATCCTACTCTATGACACTGGTAAGTGTAGGTTATAGAAAAGCACCATTGTGCCATTATTTATGGATCTTGGTTTGACAGATGTCTGTACAGTTGTCAGTGATTATACTTCTGGCTTGCTGATGTATAGCAAGAGGGTACTATTATAATGGGTAAAGACTTACCTTTGCAGTAATCTGAAATTCTTCATGTTCTTTTAGAAGCTCTTGCGTGTGATGTATGCTGGACCCTGTTGAGGTGTGAGTGGACAGATAGAACTCACCAGTGTCATGGATCCATTCCAGAGCCTGTGAAAAGAAAATAATAAAAACTTTATATTGCAGTGCACATTAACTCTGGGTTAGATAAAACAACTTATAACCAACATGTTTAGCTCAATTCGCACTGGACTAAAAATCACCACATAAACAGATTTTTACCGACATCGGTGAAATTTAGTCCCCTGCAAACCGCCCACTTCTTTTTATTCCAGATAATTCTTAGGCGCTCTGTGTCAAACTCAGACATCCTGTGTTTCTTCACTGTGAATCAACCATATCAGTGCTATGTTAGACCACAACATGGTCTCATTTGAAGTGTTTTTTAAATCCCCAAAAGTAATGACTAAAGCTAAGGTTTACAATTTTAGAAAAGCAAACTATGAAGGTATGAAACAGAGACTAACAGAAGTAGATTGGAGTAAAATACAGAAAACACCCACAGAAGAAGGATGGTTGTTCTTCAAAAATGTAGTACTAGAGGCGCAAAACAATTACATCCCTAAAGTAGACAAACCTAAATGTAAAACTAAATTGCCAAAATGGTTTAATAGATCAATTAAAAATATTCAGTGAAAAAAGGCACTTTACAGAGCATTAAAAAAGGACCAAAAAGAAAGTACGCAGAAAGAGTACACTGAACTGCAAACGCAAGTCAAAAAGGAAGTTAGAAAGGCCAAGAGAGAAATAGAAATGAACACTGCTAAGGGAGCTAAAACCAATTCCAAAATGTTTTTCCAATATTACAACAGCAAGCGAACATTCAAAGAGGAGGTTAAATGTCTAAGAGATACAAATGGCAAAATCGTAGATGAAGAAAAAAAAATAGCAAATATATTAAATGATTACTTTTCACAAATTTTTACAAAGGAAGATACTGACAACATGCCCCACATGTCATCCAGTTCCTATCCAGTTTTAAATAACTTTAGCATAACTAAGGCAGAAGTGTTAAAGGGACTAGGAGCTCTTAAAATAAACAAATCCCCTGGGCCGGATGAGATCCTCCCAGTAGTACTCAAAGAAATGAAAGAAGTAATTTACAAACCGCTAACCAAGATCATGCAGCAGTCTCTTGACACAGGGGTGGTACCGACAGACTGGAAAATTGCAAACGTAATACCGATCCACAAAAAGGGAAACAAAACTGAACCAGGTAACTACAGACCAGTAAGCCTGACTTCTATTATATGCAAACTTATGGAAACTATAATAAGATCCAAAATGGAAAATTACCTACAGTGGCTTGCAAAAGTATTGACCCCCCTTGGCATTTTTCCTATTTTTTGCCTTATAACCTGGAATTAAAATGGATTTTTATTTGGATTTCATGTAATGGACATACACAAAATAGTCCAAATTGGTGAAGTGAAATGAAAAAAATAACTTGTTTAAAAAAATTCTAAAAAATAAATAACGGAAAAGTGGTGTGTGCATATGTATTCACCCCCTTTGCTATTAAGCCTCTAAATAAGATCTGGTGCAACCAATTACCTTCAGAAGTCACATAATTAGTTACATAAAGTCCACCTGTGTACAGTCTAAGTGTCACATGATCTGTCACATGATCTCAGTATATATACACCTGTTCTGAAAGGCCCCAGAGTCTGCAACACCACTAAGCAAGGGGCACCACCAAGAAAGCGGCACCATGAAGACCAAGGAGCTCTCCAAACAGGTCAGGGACAAAGTTGTGGAGAAGTACAGATCAGGGTTGGGTTATAAAAAAAATATCCGAAACTTTGAACATCCCACGGAGCACCACTAAAGCCATTATTAAAAAATGGAAAAATATGGCACCACAACAAACCTGGCAAGAGAGGGCCACCCAACAAAACTCACGGACCAGGCAAGGAGGGCATTAATCAGAGAGGCAACAAAGAGACCAAAGATAACCCTGAAGAAGCTGCAAAGCTCCACAGCGGAGATTGGAGTATCTGTCCATAGGACCACTTTAAGCCGTACACTCCACAGAGCTGGGCTTTATGGAAGAGTGGCCAGAAAAAAGCCATTGCTTAAAGAAAAAAATAAGCAAACACGTTTGGTGTTCGCCAAAAGGCATGTGGGAGACTCCCCAAACATATGGAAGAAGGAACTCTGGTCAGATGGGACTAAAATTGAGCTTTTTGGCCATCAAGGAAAACGCTATGTCTGGCGCAAAACCAACACCTCTCATCACCCAGAGAACACCATCCATACAGTGAAGCATGGTGGTGGCAGCATCATGCTGTGGGGATGTTTTTCATTGGCAGGGACTGGGAAACTGGTCAGAATTGAAGGAATGATGGATGGCGCTAAATACAGGGAAATTCTTGAGGGAAACCTGTTTCAGTCTTCCAGAGATTTGAGACTGGTGCGGAGGTACTCCTTCTAGCAGGACAATGACCCTAAGCATACTGCTAAAGCAACACTCGAGTGGTTTAAGGTGAAACATTTAAATGTCTTGGAATGGCCTAGTCAAAGCCCAGACCTCAATCCAATTGAGAATCTGTGGTATGACTTAAAGATTGCTGTACACCAGCGGAACCCATCCAACTTGAAGGAGCTGGAGCAGTTTTGCCTTGAAGAATGGACAAAAATCCTGGTGGCTAGATGTGCCAAGCTTATAGATACATACCCCAAGAGACTTGCAGCTGTAATTGATGCAAAAGGTGGCTCTACAAAGTATTGACTTTGGGGGGGGTGAATACTTATGCACGCTCAAGTTTTCTGTTTTTTTGTCTTATTTCTTGTTTGTTTCACAATAAAAAATATTTTGCATCTTCAAAGTGGTAGGCGTCTTGTGTAAATCAAATGATAAAAACCCCTAAAAAATCAATTTTAATTCCAGGTTGTAAGGCAACAAAATAGGAAAAATGCCAAGGGGGGGTCAATACTTTCGCAAGCCACTGTATATGGTAACAGGGTCCTGGGAGACAGTCAACATGGTTTTAGGAAAGGGAGATCGTGTCTAACTAACTTGCTTGATTTTTTTGAGGATGCAACATCGATAATGGACAATTGCAAAGCATATGACATGGTTTATTTAGATTTCCAGAAAGCTTTTGACAAAGTCACGCATAAAACATTAATTCTCAAACTGAACGCAGTTGGGATTCAAGGAAACACATGTACATGGATTGGGAGTGGTTAACATGTAGAAAACAGAAAGTACTGATTAGAGGAAAAACCTCAGAATGGAGTGTGGTAACCAGCGGTGTACCACAGGGATCAGTATTAGGTCCTCTGCTATTCCTAATCTACACTAATGATTTAGATTCTGGTATAGTAAGCAAACTTGTTAAATTTGCAGACGACACAAAAGTAGGAGGAGTGGCAAACACTGTTGCAGCAGCAAAGGTCATTCAAAATGATCTAGACAAGATTCAGAACTGGGCAGACACATGGCAAATGACATTTAATAGAGAAAAGTGTAAGGTACTGCACGCAGGAAATAAAAATGTACATTATAAATATCATATGGGAGATACTGAAATTGGAGAAGGAATCTATGAAAAAGACCTAGGAGTTTTTGTTGACTCAGAAATGTCTTCATCTAGACAATGTGGGGAAGCTATAAAAAAGGCTAACAAGATGCTTGGATACATTGTGAAAAGTGTTGAATTTAAATCAAGGGAAGTAATGTTAAAACTGTACAATGCACTAGTAAGACCTCATCTTGAATACTGTGTGCAGTTCTGGTCACCTCGCTATAAAAAAGATATTGCTGCTCTAGAAAGAGTGCAAAGAAGAGCGACCAGAATTATTCCGGGCTTAAAAGGCATGTCATATGCAGACAGGCTAAAAGAATTGAATCTGTTCAGTCTTGAACAAAGACTACGTGGCGACCTAATTCAAGCATTCAAAATTCCAAAAGGTATTGACAGTGTCGACCCAAGGGACTTTTTCAGCCTGAAAAAAGAAACAAGGACCAGGGGTCACAAATGGAGTTTAGACAAAGGGGCATTCAGAACAGGAAATAGGAGACACTTTTTTACACAGAGAATTGTGAGGGTCTGGAATCAACTCCCCAGTAATGTTGTTGAAGCTGACACCCTGGGATCCTTCAAGAAGCTGCTTGATGAGATTTTGGGATCAATAAGCTACTAACAACCAAATAAACAAGATGGGCCTAATGGCCTCCTCTCGTTTGTAAACTTTCTTATGTTCTTATGTTCTTAATTTGGGCTGTCAATTAACTTCTGCAATTAACATGTACATTTCTTGGGCGATACATTTTTTTAACGCACATTAATCGCACTCCTGTCTTGTCCCTCTTAGCATACCGTAATTCATTTCCTGCAGCACCATTTTAGTGCATGCCAGGATTGAAGTGTAATGTGAATGTTTTGTTTTATTTAGGACAGTTTAAGTTATTAAGGTAGGGCTAAGTAAAGGTCACACGTGAGTGATGAATAATTACCGTTTTGCTAACTTCCATATATTTTGCATTATGTTTTGTATCATTTACATCACTTATGACAGTGAGCGTGAAGAAGATGCCAGCGCCCAGAGTGAAAGGAAAGTTTGCTTCCAAATGTTTTCTAAACCTCATTCTGTTTAGAAAAACGTCCTCAAATCACACATGCCAGCAGAGGAAGTTGAAGTGATCACAACGAGCGACCATATCCCGTATATGCAAAAAAAGACACACTGGGGAAAAAAAAAAAAACCCTCTACAGCAGTCAGTTCTCAGAAATCCTGCTACGTTGTCAGCACGAAATGCACTGCATGTAAGCATAAAAAGTGGTCAGAAATGATGGACTGAAAGGGCTGCTGTTGCTTCTAACACAGAATAACTATGAGGGACAGACAAAAGGAACATTTTTCAAGTCCTAAAAACTGATTTCTTGTAGGAAATTGGGTGTGGTGACTGACAATTCGTTATATAGTCATATTTTTCCAGAAAACATGCTATTTTTTTGTTTTGTTTCAAATAACAGATGTATAGAAATGTTTTAAAGCTGGAACATTGAAAGGTCACCATATTTGTTTTTTGTCTGTATGCCCTACAGGCGTCTATTTTTTTTTGACAATTTTTCTTGGATGTGTACACAAAAATAAACAAGGTACGTCTTTCCAAAAGTCTACAAAAAAAATTCAATGTAGTCATATTCTTCAGAATATGACTTTTGTTTTTTAATTTTTACATTTTTTGGTTCCACAATGCATAATGTCCCAATCTTAATGCATTGTTGGTAGTTTACTTTAGACATCTTAAATAATGATTGGAGAGAAAATGGAAAAAATCTATGTTATTTTTAAAGCCTTTCCTTAGCCCTACCTTAAGATCATTTAAAATGATTACTATTAAAACAGCAATGAAAAGTTTATCAGTAAAAGAAACTGTAAAGAAAACTGATAACTGTAAATTCAGTAAGGTGAGTAATAAAACTGACTCCATTGTGATTTAGCAGTTGGTTCAAACAATTGAACAACAATGCTGAATTATAAACAAATACAAAACTTTAAAGAGAATCCAGAAATAGGAAATCAGGGTTTTTATGATGGGTTGTTTTTTTGAATAATAATAATAATAATAATAATAATAATAATAATAATAATAATAATAATAATAATAATAATAGCAACAACAAAAATATCAGTAACAAAACAAACCTAATAAGATGGATGCAGCAATTGTATCAATTAGATATGCAATTAAAACCAAGATTAAGTGATACACATTTTTGAAAATTTTGATTCATCGCGATACATCTTTTTAAATCAGTTGACAGCCCTAGTTAAAATTGATACAGCATTTCTGGGGTATTCGCCATAAAAGTAACACCAGACTTTACAAAAACAATACTTAATTATAAAATTGACATGATCTGTCTTGAGATTCAACAGTTCAGTAAAACACAGTGATTGGGCATAACCAAATTGACTTTGAAGAAAGAAAGCACAATGAATTGAGTTATTTACACCCGGTTCACGGTTTACAAATCATGTAAAAAAGCGCCTTCTCTGGCCACAGCATCACATTTCTTTTGCATTTACCGACTTTTCTTGATGAAACTAATCCACATCTGGGAGGTTAGTAATATCCTCCGCTTCTGACCAACTCTAAGGACACCTGATTTTTAGTCCTGCGCGAATCATGCTTTAAAAAGGTATATTCTGCAATTAGAATAGCCCAGGAATCTTAAGACATTTTAGTAATAGGAAGTCTAGAAGGACATACCATCTGATATTGCAGCGTTAGTCGTATGAACCTGGATGAGGGTAACACTTAAGAAAGGTTACAAACGAGAGGAGGCCATTCGGCCCATCTTACTCGTTTGGTTTTTAGTAGCTTATTGATCCCAGAATCTCATCAAGCAGCTTCTTGAAGGATCCCAGGGTGTCAGCTTCAACAACATTACTGGGGAGTTGATTCCAGACCCTCACTATTCTCTGTGTAAAAAAGTGCCTCCTATTTTCTGTTCTGAATGCCCCTCTGTCTAATCTCCATTTGTGACCCCTGGTCCTTGTTTCTTTTTTGACAGTGAGGAGTACATCAAGGCAAACAGCTAGAACAGTGATGGGGAGTTAAACAGAAAAGGGAGACTCCTTGAAGGATGCTTAGAAAACTTAAACTTTCATACATTTTTCATTGCCTATTTTAAGGCTGTATATGTGTGTATAATGGAAATTAACCATAGATCACTTTTAATCCTACATTCAACATATATGTAAAAACCTAAGTGACACAGACATGTTCCTCCAGTCATCACTAGATACCGATAATCTCAGGATTGTGGGTGTAAAGACAGGCTGCACGGCACAAGGGGACTAGCAGTTCACTAGATGTACGCATGTAAAATGCAGAAGCATGACATACATATATACGTACACCGTACCCCTGTTGGGTATACTCAACAATTTTAATTATTTGTGCAATGCATTCAAGTGTCCACACAGTGGAGCCAAATTCCAAAAGTAAGCAAGCATCTGTATAATTATATTTTGATAGGAAACACACAATCGTTGATTTTTATTTCATTATTTATTCTTGCCCCCACCTGACAACAAAACAGCCAAGTTAATTGATTATACTCTAGTTGTTGTCTTATAAAAAGCAATAAATTACCATGATTATAACACAGCTGTAATTACTGGCACTGACCTGTTTGGCACTGCGTTCAAACACAACATACTGCTGACACTGGTCCAGTCTCCTCTTCCTCATGGTCCAAAAGTGAAGTACCCGATTCTCTCTCTGCAGCAGCTCGTTCAAGATGTCTGTACAAACACACATGCAGTTATAGTCCTGTGCATCACCCTACTTCATTAGATACCACCACCAGGGTCTTAGATTTTAATTTATTTAGCATTTATGTCCAATCCCCAGTCCCCCAAATGTATCCCCTACTGCAGGGGTTTTCATCCAGGGGTATCCGTACCCCTGGGGTACTTCTAAGGGTCATTGGGGGTACACAGGATGATTCAGAAATGCTGGTTTCAACTTGTCGTATCAGTGAAGCACAGTGCGTCTGCTTGTTTTTTTTTTTTAGAAGTACAAATGCTCCGGTAAACATAAACAGTAGGTGAATCACAATACCCATACTTTAATGGTTTTTCTTTAATTTATTACAGCAGCTGCATTTTAGTAACAACAATAGCGGCTGGTTGAATGCTTTCGGTGTTTGAAATGGATGCATTTCTTAATTGCAAAACAAAAACAAAGGAAGAAAACAAAGTGCAAAGCGACAGAAAATAATACAGAGACCGCTTTGGATAATTATGCTGGCTTTAATAAAAAAACATTTAAAAAAAAGTTTATTATTGTTGAGTATTATAGTTATCTTGAGGTTGTGTTTTTGATGTTGTAAACATTTTAAAATGGCACATAGAATTATGCTGTGGTGAGAAGCAAATGGTAAAGTGATAAATATTTACAGTACAACTATTTTGTATTATGTATAATGACTTTGCTGAATAGAAAGCGAATACGAGTGTTTCAAAAGAGATTCCTAAATGCTGTCTTATTTCTGTGCATCCAAAGACATGTAATTAAGTTTTAAGAATTAAGCCTATTGTGTGGTATTCTGACAAACCAGAAGTTTGTCAGCCCCAGACTGTTGTCTAGTGACCCCTGCTGGGAGATGGGGGCCAGGGTCAGCTCTAGGTTAGCCAATGGCTGCTGCCTACCCATGCCAGTTTTTACTAAGGGGAAACAAACCCCCATTAACACAATCTGGAAGTCTGCAGCGGGAGTATAAACACCCTGCAAGGACTTAAACTTGTGGTACCAAAAGGTAGCTGTGAATTCCAGAAAGCCTCTAGTTCTTAGCAGTCATGCAGATAGCAGCAGGTAGGGTCTTAAGAGATGCACATTACTTTAAGAAATCCTGGAGTGTTTTATACAGTAAACACATTACACACAAGTAAATAAAGGATGGCCACAAGGCCACATGTCCTTTCCCTTGAGAAAATAATCAAAAAGCTTTAATAACTAGTGTGCGACTACTTTTTTCAATTCTTTTTATAAAGACCTACAAGGACATTGAGCTTGTTGGTACTTAGAACTTGGGCTATTTATTTTTGGCAATGCAGAGCAAAGCCGTTCACAAGGGAGACAATTATTTAACATCAGAACATCTCTGTTTGCACAATTTGCTGCAAAAACAAGTTTACAGGCTCAAACACTGCCAATGGAAGATATGACTTGGACTCACACTATATACCAACTGCCCAAAAGTGACAGTGGCTGGAAATCCAGCATCCCCTAGGTGGAAATTAATGCATTCGATAAAATGCAAACAGTAGACAAATGATCATACCCCATTTCTTGTTTCCAGTTCACGTTCAAAATCTTTATGATGGACAGAAAGCTTTGCAGACATTTGTATCATAGTATATATTTTTTCTAACATAAACTATAAGACCTCCATTTCCCCTTTCAATAAACATAGAAACTTTTTCCAAAACGGTACCTACTTTTTACTTGCTGTTCTGGAGCTTTGGCATGTGTGAGCATTCCAGGCATGTTCACACTATTTCTGTGAAGATATTTCAAGAACACGTCGGCATTCCGTCGGGCCAACGTGCATGCCTAAAAGGAAGATTTTTTTGTAGGAAATAAAACAAATTAAACCGCAGAGGAGCATGAATGCATGAAGAAAATCCAGCGCATCCTTAAAAAAAACCCACCTTCTCTAAGGCAAAACTGATTACCCCTATATTAACAAGGAGCTAGATTTACTGGTGGTATAGAAAGAGCATTGTATGTTTTATTTGGTTTTTCAATTTGAATTTCACAAAACTGCCTGCTGCAGCATTACAGGTTTATACAATTTAACATTCCTTTTTTATACTGTAAATTTGACTACTTAAACTTGTGATCAAACTGTTTTTTAATAGGGTGCTGGAAGTTGATTGTACCTGACTTTCAAAGTTCATGTTGTTTTGTAAAGATATCCTCTAGTTATCGCTCTAAATTCAACTGTGGTAATGGCAGATAGCTATATAATTCAACATTCACATCACAGACTGACCCCCACTTTTTTATATACCACACCATATTTATTTTGTATGCTTTTAATCCTGATACAGAAATATGTAGAAATCCTCAGCAAAATGTGTGTCAGGTTGATTGATGATGCCCAAGGACTAACTGTGTGGTAGTAATGGATGGGCCTCGATGGGCTTAGCACACTTCTTGTTGCCAACATTTGTTACATTTTTCCTGTTACCTGCAGAGTAATGCTTACAGACTACAGGGTACATTTATCTGTGCTTACTTTAAGGAAGGCTTCCTTCTGTTCAAGGTGCTTGCTGATCATAGGCGTCACATGGTCAGAATCACAGTTGGGGCCCAGCTTGTCAGCCCCTCCGCACCAGTCCTCCTCCCGCTTGTACTCCTGCTCCAGGCTTTCCAGCACACTGCACACCTGAACAGACCCCCGGAAAATCAGAGAACACACTCCCAACTGATCACAACTGTAAAATAACACTCCAATTCTTAACCCAGTAAAAAAAAACAGGACCACTTAAGGTCAACACTTTGACAATATGTTACATACATTCCCTGCCAAAAATTTGTATTATAAAAAGGTCCCTTTTATACCATACAGTATATCAAACTATAATGTCCTATATGCACCACCAGAGGGGGAAACTTGCCATGAGAGCAAGAATGTGTATTGTTTTATTTAATTTTTGACATGCATGTAACTGCTTTATTTTTTTTTCTTATTACTGGATAATTACACTCAAAGTATGTATTGAGCTTTGAGCTATTACTTGACCTTTAGAGCTAAACAAAAGATTTAAAAAAAAAAAAAAGGCACAGCCCCCCCTCCACATCTTTCTTCTAAATCATTCACGTCATATGAAACAGACGTTAACCCCCCAGTTAAAAGGCACACAGAACGAATTACAGAAACGCCAAAAAAAAAACCTTGCTGTGAATATGGCTTGACTAATAAATGTCAATTACTACATTTAATATACATTGACATATTTAATAGATAAAACTACTTCACCAGCTCACCAGAATGTCATATTGTAAACTTGTTACAAATACCAGTATTCAGCATTCAGTGTTTGGCAGAGTAAGTAGAAATGGTAGAATTACCTTAACTGTAAACACTGAGTGACATGCTATATGCCATGGGAAAAGCAATGTAACATCATCTGCTGATGAGGACTAAAAATTCATTAAAAAAATATTTAAGTTCCTACTGAATTCAATAGCCATAACAAGTACGTTTCTCATCCAGGTTTTCAATTCAAATTATCAGCACAAGGAGCTCTGACAAGCCCTACAGAATGCATGGTTACAGCATGAATGACCAACACAGCGCAGTCTTAAAATAAATAAATTGGGTTGTAAGTGAAAGCCTTACAGCCGGAGAGCACGCTTACCTGCTCGGAGGTTTTGTAGAAGGCGACTGAGGCGTTGACAAGCTTGAGTCGATCTTCCATCTTGAGCATGAGCTGCTGCCAGTGGGAGGCCACCTTCTCCGCACAGTCCCTGATCATGTCCATGTCATAGTGGTTGGACTGCAGCATGGCCTCGGCTTTGTGCTGCACCTGCAGTGCACTCTGGTGGGTTTTCTGATTACCACAGAGGAAGAAACAATGGCTGGTTTAGAAAACACTGCACTGCATGGGCAACCATTAATGCTTAAAACACTTACATTTTACAACTGCTTTTTTTTTTTTTTGTAGTCCTGCCCTCCAGCAAACGAACTTGTATTTCCATCAATAATAATACCTACAGTATAAATGGGCTTTTTAACTTATATCACCACTAGAATAATATCATGAGTGTTTCTGAAAATTGTAAAATACATTTTAAAATAAAACAAAAAATGACTACCTCTAGAAATTGGAGAGCACACACGGAGGTCGAACTATAAATAATGTTGAATGTACTGCAGTGGCACCCAGGAAACAAGGGGTTAAAGAGTTGCATTTCCACTCATATCCTGCTTTTTCCATATTTTATAATGTGAAGCACAAGGCTAAGTGACTTGACACTACGGTCACACAGCAATCCAGAGGTAAGATTAGAAGGAGGATTCCCTTTGCCTCCATGTTTTTGCTGGCAGACTAGATGTCACAGCCTTACTGTACATGCTGTAAACAAAACACTGATCAGACAAATCTTCACTTACTTCAATGGCGTGCTGAAACTGCTCATGCTCTCTCTGTAGCTGCTCAGCCTCTTGCAGTGAACTGGCTGTGATAAGCCCAGCATTCAACATGGACTCCCCGTTCCGGATCCACCCCAGCACCTGTTCCGACACAAACAGCATACAGTCACTCTGCAAGGAGCACCAGCACTCCACCTCCTCCAGCCCTAATGCATACGGGACAAGACATCTCCTCCAAAGTTGCAAAGACATGAAAACACACAGTGTTTCGGTTAAAGGGTAAATTTCACACTCTATGGTCCCGATGTACTTAGAACTACCTGTTAGTTAGTATCTGGCTGAGAGCTCAAGGACACCCACTGCAGTTTCATATATACACTGAAATTTGCTGCAAACCTTTTGTTGTCCTCTGGTTGAGAAAACAAAACCATGCAAATCAAGTTAAGAGGAACAGCACACAGCCATTGTAAAGTGTACTTCTTTAAACCCCTTACTTTTTGGTTTTCAGAGAAGGTTTCTTTTGTGGTGGAGCTGCAAGAAGGCCGAAGCTGTTAAAAGTCATCAATTTAGTTCAAATACTGCAGTGCATTACCTGTTTGACCTCTGCCTGCAGGTGGCGCAGTTGCACACACTGCTCCAGGTGTCTTCGGTGTTGCTCTGCTGCCACATCCAGCTCCTGCTGTTTCTCATGCAGGAATTCCAGAAGATCCTGGACACGCGTTGCCATGTCAACATCCCGGTCACAAAGCAGCTCCACTCCTGAGTGTAACATTGATCCCAGAGGAACAGATGTAAAAACACAAATCCTACAGTACTTAACCACAAATTACAGGCCTTTGTGATCTCACTTTCTACCAATTCCCTCTCCTCACCCTACTGTAGTTAGAATGACAGGTTAATATTTTGCTGTTTCATTCAGTTTTTTTGGATCTTGCCAAATTTCACCATTCAGAAAGAGTACAATTCTGGTGCATTCTTCCCTTCAATATTTATGAAAATGTAGCTGTTTTTGAAAGATTACAGTATACATGTCTTAGTCCGTTTCTCAAGCTCTTCACACAGGTTCTGAAACAGCACAACCCCAAAACTAAAAATCCTACAGTAGGTAAAAGCAATATAAGTCTCCTGTTGAGGGGTGCGTTTGTGTGGACTGGTCACCCTGTGTGCTAGGGCATGTCATGAAAGACATACTCTGTGATGTGAAAATTCAAACCATGTAAGCTGTAAGATATGGAAATGGTCCCAAAACATTAGCTTAATCAGCTTATGCATGAATTCAAAAATGAATTACCAATTTTAATTAGAGTACATTTCTGCATATAATAAAAAAAATAAAATAAAAAAATAAAAACTTGCTTGTTTGTAATTTCATTGCAAGAGAAATCAAAACAATCTTCTCATAGATAGTAAGATTGGATTGAGTATGGGAGTTACAACTGAACTAAAAACAAAACCACCTATAAGAAATTCAGAAGGACTGCTGTTCTGTACGTAGTTTATCTTGGATTCTCTTTCAGAACTGTACTACCATAAAATAAAATGTGTGTGTACATTAGTTTGTAATTTACGTGCTACATTGAGGCTCCCGTCTCTTCGGGGTGTACAGGTACATAGTCAGTGTAGCACGTTTATTTGTTTACTGTGTGTGTTTTTTTTTGTAGGGGCAGAAAACAATACCTTAATATTTCTTTATTGATAGTGGCGTTTAATCGAGGACGGCCTCTATTATAAAGCTGATATATGGCTGTGGCACCAAATTGAAGTAATACGGTGTGTGTGTGTGTGTGTGTGTGTGTGTGTGTGTGTGTATATATATATATATATATATATATAGCTCTGGAAAAAATTGAGACCACTGCAAAATTATCAGTGTCTCTGGTTTTACTATTTATAGGTATGTGTTTGGGTAAAATGAACATTTTTGTTTTATTCTATAAACTACTGACAACATTTCTCCCAAATTCCAAATAAAAATATCGTCATTTAGAGCATTTATTTGCAGAAAATGACAACTGGTCAAAATAACAAAAAAGATGCAGCGTTGTCAGACCTCGAATAATGCAAAGAAAATAAGTTCAGATTCATTTTTAAACAACACAATACTAATGTTTTAACTTAGGAAGAGTTCAGAAATCAATATTTGGTGGAATAACCCTGATTTTCAAGCACAGCTTTCATGCGTCTTGGCATGTTCTCCACCAGTCTTTCACATTGATGTTGAGTGACTTCATGCCACTCCTGGCGCAAAAATTCAAGCAGCTCGGCTTTGTTTGATGGCTTGTGACCATCCATCTTCCTCTTGATCACATTCCAGAGGTTTTCAATGGGGTTCAGGTCTGGAGATTGGGCTGGCCATGACAGGGTCTTGATCTGGTGGTCCTCCATCCACACCTTGATTGACCTGGCTATGGGGCATGGAGCATTGTCCTGCTGGAAAAACCAATCCTCAGAGTTGGGGAACATTGTCAGAGCAGAAGGAAGCAAGTTTTCTTCCAGGATAACCTTGTACTTGGCTTGATTCATGCCAAAGCTGCCCGATTCCAGCCTTGCTGAAGCACCACCAGATCATCATCGATCCTCCACCACATTTCACAGTGGGTGCGAGACACTGTGGCTTGTAGGCCTCTCCAGGTCTCCATCTAACCATCAGACGACCAGGTGTTGGGCAAAGCTGAAAATTGGACTCATCTGGGGGTGCTTCAGCAAGGCTGGAATCGGGCAGATATGTCTTTGTGAAGGGCGCATGAATCAAGCCAAGTACAAGGTTGTCCTGGAAGAAAACTTGCCTCCTCCTGCTCTGACAATGTTCCCCAACTCTGAGGATTGGTTTTTCCAGCAAGACAATGCTCCATGCCACACAGCCAGGTCAATCAAGGTGTGGATGAAGGACCACCAGATCAAGACCCTGTCACGGCCAGCCCACTCTCCAGACCTGAACCCCATTAAATACCTCTGGAATGTGATCAAGAGGAAGATGGATGGTCACAAGCCATCAAACAAAGCCAAGCTGCTTGAATTTTTGCGCCAGGAGTGGCATGAAGTCACCCAACATCAATGTGAAAGACTGGTGGAGAACATGCCAAGACGCATGAAAGCTGTGCTTGAAAATCAGGGTTATTCCACCAAATATTGATTTCTGAACTCTTCCTAAGTTAAAACATTAGTATTGTGTTGTTTAAAAATGAATCTGAACTTATTTTCTTTGCATTATTCGAGGTCTGACAACACTGCACCTTTTTTGTTATTTTGACCAGTTGTCATTTTCTGCAAATAAATGCTCTAAATGACAATATTTTTATTTGGAATTTGGGAGAAATGTTGTCAGTAGTTTATAGAATAAAACAAAAATGTTCATTTTACCCAAACACATGCCTATAAATAGTAAAACCAGAGAAACTGATAATTTTGCAGTGGTCGCTTAATTTTTTCCAGAGCTGTATATATATGAGCCAAACATATCGCTTTGCATTTAGGCCAGAAAGTTCCATTTTAGTTTTATCAGACCACACAACTTTTTGCCACATGGCTACAGAATCTCCTTAGTGACTTTTTGGATACTTCAAACAGGATTCAAGATGGGCTTTCTTGAGTAATGGCTTCCTTCTTGACACCCTACCATACAGGCCAGATTTGTGGAGTGCTTGTGATATTGTTGTCACATGCACACTTTGACCAGTCTTGGCCATAAAAGCCTGTAGCTCATGCAAAGTTGCCTCTTGGTAGCCTCTCTGATCAGTCTCCACCTTGCTCAGTCATCCAGTTTGGAGGGATGGCCTGATCTAGGCAGGATCTTGGTGGTGCCATACACCTTCCACTTTTTAATAATCGTACTGATCATGCTCCAAGGGATATTCAAGGCCTTTGATATATATTTTTATACCTTTGATATATTTTTGTGCCTTTCAACAACTTTGTCCCGGAGTTCTTTTGAAAGCGCCCTGGTGCTCATGGTTCAGTCTCTGCTTTGAAATGCACTACCCAGCAGAGGGAACAGGTTATCGGGCGGTACAGTCATGGCTACCTTTTGCCCCATAATGCCATTATAGTAACACTAGTAGTCTCACTATAAGACGGAACACAAACAGCACTGTCTCTTAACTATGGCTACCGACTACAGCGTTATAAGGAGTAGCACTGTGTGTGTATTTAGCAGTTTCATCCATTCCTGGTTTTGTCATGAGTTTAATAAGACACATCTAAGTTTGTTATCTATGCACTTGGATTAATCAAGCTTGTAGTAAAATGTGGAATGGGTGAAACTGTCTTATTTCCATCCTTCTTATTATCTCTTGGCTTTAGCCATATCCTGCTGTTACATGGGCCCCATGGCCAGAGATGGATGTTAATACTGTGATGCTGGAAGGTGCAGAGTTGCTGCCCCTGGTTTCCGTGCTCTTACCTGACGTCTGCACCTCATTGACGTACTGCAGGAGCTCCTGTCCCTGGTGAATAACGTCAAAGGTCAGATTGTTCATGGTCAGGGCTTTGTCTGCATGGTGCTGCAGCCTCTGCTCCGCCAGTGTCAGGTCCTCGGTGTCAAAGTCATTCATCTGCTGGGACAACTCGTCATTCCACGACTCCAAGTCAGAGATTATCTACAAGACAAAGCAGATGTGATCCAGCAATGATATATCTACAATAGTCAAAGATATTTATCAGTGATCAGAGTTTTAATGTTTATTATAGTTGTGATATTATTTAACTTATTTTTTAACTTTTTAATTCATGGATCTGCGATTAAATCAAATAGGTTGTTTGTCTTACATTAGACACCAAGAACAACATAACCTGTTCATTTGTGTAACTAAATATGACATCTCACTCTTGACTTCTCAGCTCTAAAAACAAAATGCCCAAATTGAAACAAAAAGGCATCTCAATACAGACTCCGATCCAATGTCATTTTCCTGATAACAGCCCCGAGCAATTCACAAACACAAGGAAAATGGAGGAGGGACCCCCTACTGAGTCGCTGTGATTTCCCCAACTGCATTTAATCTTTGATTGCTTAATTTAAACAAGAAACCTCTTCTCAGCAAGACCAAACTGACCAAATTACTGTACGTTGAACTACCAGCAATTTAGGCAATGAGCCTTTTAATTTAAAAGATCTACTTTACTAACTGTTTGGCACTATATGTGATTCCTAACACTATTCTGCAATCACTTGAAATCTGCCATTTTTTATATAAATACAAACCATGCATTTGTTTAATTTATTTATTGCTTGATACACAAAGTCCCAGCAGTGGCCAGGTTAATAAATATACAAAAAGAACCGCAAGGCTCAGACAACCTATACACTCCATATTCAGAAGGACAAAAGCTCAATTCCCTAATAACATTTTCAGTAAAAAAAAACAAATAAAACAAACCAAAAAAAAAACAAACACATGCACTATGTGCCAAGATCCTTTCATTTTTGCACAGTTTGTACAGTTCAGCTTCTGCCCTCATACAGCACCCTGCTGGGTGACACTGCAGCCCAGTGAACCAGCCCTGCAGTCATTTAAAGCCATTATGGGCAAGATGCTGATCTGACTTTGTCAAAACTCATTAGCATCTCTGCAATGCAACAAGGACCAAGGGCCTATAACTAAAACAATCGCTGTGATATTTTGACAAGTAAAATGTATAAACACAGCCCCATAGCAAAGATAATATCATCGCATCAGTAAGAAACACCTTAAACACAGAAAAAGAACATAAGAGAAGGTAAGATCCAGCAATGGCGAAAAGCTTTGCATCACCTAGAATTTTAGGATTGAGTAATAAAAAAACAAATAAAGAAAATGTACAAACATAATTTAATCTTTTATTTAACATCATGTAATGAAATAAACTATAAAATGATATTACAAAAGCCATAATAGTAGTATAGTATTTCACATTACATTTCAAATGTCACATTTTTCAATTGTCAGTTTTGCGTTAAGTATATGGAAAACTACAAAGCGGTATGTAATGCAATATGTTAACGTAACACTATTCAGCATATTTCATTCGACTTTATGAGGCAAAATTTGTTCATTATATATGGTGATGCAAAACCTTTGGCCATAGCTGTTGACAGACATTTCAACAAAGTAACTTCATCAAGGTTTACCTTTTAGTATTACTTAGCTAAGGACTGTACATTCTACCAGTAGTTTAGTACAGTATTAATAGTAGAAGCTACACTCGATAAATGGAAGCTGCATACAGCGTATGTGCACCAGTATGCTACACTCCATTCTCCAATACATTCTGCCAAACAAGAGACACAACAAGTGACAGATAACAGCATGTGCCCACATCTAAAAATAATAGATGGCATGGACCATGAAGCTATTGAGAATCATATATAAATCACAAGGGACACAGTTCAACATGTACAAAGGCTCTTAGAACAACATTCTTATGAGAACCTATTGCAGTAGAGTTGTACTTAATTACAGTATGAGTTAGCATACTGCATTTAAGCTAGGAATTGGTCATCTCGTGTGTGCATTCTCTCATTTACACATAAGATTGATTTTTTTTCTCTCTTCCAATTTACTCTCTCATCATTATAACAGCAGCCTGGGAAGTGAAATCTTTTTGTACTCGCTGCAGAGTGGTACTCGTAAAAGATTTCCACCTGTGCCTGACAATGCAGGAATAAACCCCCAAAGGATTTAATTAATTTTAAAGATAAGATCAACAGTTTTGTTTTAATGAGTAAAACAGGTTCCTACAAATTACAAATTATAATTGAGAATGCAAACGTAGGCTGTTCAAATAATCCCGTTGATCTTTTCTTACTTCCTTGGCCCTTCCTGCTAGGATTTTTATTTTCTTTATTTATGTTTCTTTTTATTTGTGTGTTTATGGAAATACTTTAAAAGGGTGAAGTGCTAGAATTGTTACAAAGCACAAGCATAAATAACCACCCTGAATTCACTTTAAAAAATGTGCAAACGACAACTGTATCCAAAGGAGCTCCCTACTGTACGTTGCTTAACCTCCTTTTTTAAAATAACATATTTACAGCACTGCCTTGAACTACTTTTACATTCTACATAGAGTGCCTCTCCCTGCAGGTTGCTAAATTATAGATCATCCCCTGCTGAAAACTTCTTAACTAACTTTTTAAGCAGGAAGGTTAGGACTTCGCTAGAGAGTATTTTTTTCCCAGCGAATATACCCATGGAACTGGATTAGGTGACGACCGTTCACTTTAATATCAACCGGTATTAAATGCTTATTAAACGCATGATTTAGATAAGTTTGTTATGCCTATCCTTATTGTACTAGGTTACAGAGCAGCTGAAACCAACAAAATGAAGAAACTGTTTGATGTTCAGGATGTTTCATACTGAAGTGTTTCATATCACCATCTTGCTGGAAGCAACTAATGGGTACGTGAGCATTAGCGGGCTCGGCCCAGGCTATTAGACAGGTATCAAGATAACTACTGAAAATAACACTGACACTGCCTAGCCTTGATGTGTTTCGGCTTTGCTTGTTCACAAGGCTAGATGAATCTGCTCTTTTAACAAACAAATGTTGTCTCTTCACAATCTTAAAAAGATTTACACTGAGATAAAGACTCACATCAATGGCATCCCTCTCGAATATCCGGAGCTGGAGGAAGAGTTCTAGCTTGATCTTGCGCTCCTGAAAGAGCTCTTCCATCTGGGCCTGAGCCTCATCCAGCTGCTGCAGCACGCCCTCGATGTGGTTGATGGAGCTGTTGTGGGGAGTCTTATTACTGGAAATGGCAGAATCCCTACAACAAACAAACTGCAATTACAAAATGACTTCCATCTCTGATGCTCCCACTAAAATACTCATACTCAAACAACTTTCTTTGTTAGGGTTTAAATGACCTTGAATTGTTTTAACAAAATAATCTGAAAGTTGCCATGGCATAAATGTTCTTCCCTCTTATGTAAGTGAATCAGTTTCAACATGAGACACTGTATAAAAACATGCATTCAGAGGTGACTTGGAGACAGCTCTCCTCAGGAAACACAACAAGCTCCACTCTTATCACATATTCTGTTATTACAGCAGTAGATTTTTTTTTTGTTTTTAAAATAGAGCCAGATGTTAAGACTACATTTTACAGAAAAAACAAAAAGGCAGGAAAGTATGTGTTGCACCCCCCTCCCCTCTCATAAAATGTCAGCATTAAAGCTGGTTCATCTTAGAAAAAACACACCCACATAACTAGTACATGGTTAATGCATTTGTGCAATTTCACAACTTAACTTGTACCAGTAAGATGTAGCCGTAGCATGCCATTAGATAAAGAAAACATATCATTGTTAGGTACAGGTAAGTCAGACTCTTAATGCTCATCCAGTCTAACTTCTTTTACATATCACGAATAATTGCAAACTAATATTGATATAAGTCACTGCAAAGTACTTTATCTTCAATAGCTTGGAAAAATAATTTTGTTTATCACGACCCTTTAACTACTTCAACATATAGAAACTCTTATGGACTTCAGACGTAGATGTTGAAACATAGGTCCAAATTTACAAAGATTGCGAGTTCTTCAATGTTATGTCTGTTGTTTTTCTTTATTACACCTGTACAACTTTAGCCATTAACACTAAAATAA